>NC_083099.1:94557825-94861468 GCF_949774975.1 Lagenorhynchus albirostris | reverse complement strand
GGAAAGTTCATTTTGTTCAAGGAATATATATCCATGAATAGGAATTTAAGAAAATTATATTTACACAAAAGTACAGCAGTGCTAATTATGAAGATAAAGTTTTAACACTTGGTTTCCATTTAAAGACAACCTTAGTGTTCTGGCTAATGTCTGCTTGAGAAAGAAAACTCTGCTTTATCTATAAGATAAAAGTTGTCTTAAACTAATTTTTTAATGTTTTACATTAAAATGAATGCATTACAATTAATTAATTAATTATCATGCAGTAGAATAGGTGAAGACATTCTGATATAGGGAGGACAAGTATCAGATTCCCAGAAAGGTAATGATATGTTTTGCTTTTTCACTTTGCATCTCATAGAAAATGATACAAAAAAAGCACACAACAGGACAGCAATCTGCCAGCATTGCACATGTTAATTAAAAGTAGAGAACTTGGAGATGGATGATACCAGTTTTGGAGATTATGTACAAAGATGAGGGAGCTTTCAAGGAATACAGATAGAGAAAAATGAATAGGTTTATGATAGTTGTATTAAATGATTACAAACGTGACCAGATTCTTAACTCTCCTTCTATGTACACTTTTTAAATGTATCTTTATGATTCTCTATCAAGAAATGGAATCTATTTCCCTACTTTTGAATCTGAGCTAGTCTGTGACTTGCAGCAGAAGTGATGGTGTGTGAGTTACAAACTGAGGCTTCAAGAGTCCTTGTGTGCTTTCATTTATTCTTTTATAATGTTGCCTCAACTATTGAACAACAGGAAGTCTAGGCTAGCTGATGAAGAAGAAAAGTCAGATGGGTCAGAGTCACCCTGGATGGCCCATCATAGACCCCAGAGATGTGAGTGATCCCAGCCAAGATTATTAATGCCTCAGCAAACTCACCAGTTCACCATAAGTGACTAAGCAAGAACAAATGAAGACAGTTGAGCCCAGTCCTGAATAGAAAAAATAGCCCAGCTGACCTGCAGACTAATAAGTAAATAAACGTTACTGCTTTAATCCACGGAGTTTTGGAGGATCGTTTATTACATGGAGTTATTATTGTAATTAATAACTAATTCACTAGTAAAATATCACTAGAAGTTGTTATCTTAGTGTTCTAGCTCTATCATTAACAGATAGAGTGAATATAAATGCATTAGGCATTTTCTACGTCCTCATTTTTACAATGCCAAAAAAAGGAAGGAAGATTTATTCAGATGATTTCTAAACCTCTTTGTTCTGAGGAAAAGGGTTCTAGGGAATTGAGGAAGTTGAATTGTAGAATACAATCCATAAATTTAGCCTTTTAAAGAAAAATATACTTTTGTTTCTTAAAAATATTGATTAGAGAGACTATTTCATTATTGACATATCATTTCTCATCTATCATTTCTAGTGTTTGTAAATAAAAGCAATGAAAAAATGAATCTTGTCACTAGAAGGCAATTGCCAACAAAAACATTAAAAGACTCTAAAACAAAATGAGCTGTTTGCTCAGCCATGGGAAGAACAAAATTAAACTAAAACTCTGGAAGTACATTCAACTGCTTATGGATGAAAAAAAATGCAGCATCCAGGCAAACAAAATCAAAGCCCCCAAAGATTATATAAATATATTTGGCTCTTATAGACAGTAAACAAATACATAGAATTATAAAAATGATAATATTGTACTTCTAAAAGAATAGTAAAGAGTCTTATATGTTTTTTTAGGAGACAACACATTAACATAATGTCCTTCTGGCTCCTGGATGAAAGGAACACCTATCTCTTAAAGTAAGTGAATTATAATGCATATTTATCTGAGTCATATTTTCAAAAGTAAATCCACAATACTCTCTAAGCATTGATACTAAGTGAAAAGGATAGACCCAGAACAAACTATGACAAATGTAACTGTGATTTCCTCTCATGGACTTTCATTTAAACTAAGCGGCCAAATAGCTAATTTAACTGATAAAATTATTTTAGCTCAGAAATTACTGAGTGATAATTCTCCTCCTCCAAGATAATATTTTTATGTTTTTACAAGACTTTACAATATTTCAACCCAAAGGAATAAACATCTATGGGAGAAATCTGTAAGAGTGAAATTTTGGGGTAGTGGTATTATCTACTCATTCCACACCATGATGAGCCTCATTATGGAGAAATATCTACCTATATGCAGGAAATAATATGAATAGAAACAAATGAAGTTGATTTTACACTTTATATTGATTGATAAAATAACCCATTAACCTTTTTTTCCTAATTATTTGCACTTTTTGAGGTCTTGGCAATGACTAAGCTGTTAGTGAGCCAAATAGTTCCATGTGTTGTTTCCTTCAGCAACTGCACATCACTAATCTACCTTATTCTTTCTTCCAAATCAAACTTTGTTTCTTTATCATTTTTAGAGAAGTTAATTGTTCAGGAAGGTAGAAAAAAATATATAATATTGATATATATAATGTATATAATATGCCATATATAGCATATAGGTAATTTATATTTATATACATTTAAAGTGTATAAACTTTAGAAAGTAACAGGAAAAAAATTCAAACTGCCTTAAACAACAAACTCATCTAATCTGAGGTCCAGAAATAGAGCAGACTTCAATCTTTGAATCAGTCAGTTGTCCAACAATGTTATGATCTTGGCTTCATTCTCTGGGGGTCATCAGCTGGCAAGGCTGGTTCCCCACTGCTCATAAATCACTGGAACGGCAGTGGGACTAGATATGTTCTTACTGTTTTCCCTGTGCTTGGGCTTGGTTCAGGTGTTCACACATGACTTAAAACTTTGGCCAGGTGAGTAACAAATGCTAATTAACTTAAAAAGTTTCTTAATCTATCACTTTCAAAGGGTTTGGAATTCCTATGATTACTTTTGTTATACAAAGACTCAGGTACTGTGGATGGTGTGCACTTTCCTGACACACATGGGCTGTATTTTTACAAGTATATAATTGAACAAAATTGAAGTTTTGTCATGAAAGAGGAAGGTGAGGCTGGATGATGGGACAGATAAACAATTGTTATTATAAAGATATTTATCTTATCAAGTCTGAGGAAAGACAGTATAAGTATTTTCAAATATTGAAGAACTGCAGCCTGGAAATTGATAACATACAATTAAAATTATATCCCATTTCCAGACAAGTGAACATGACTATCATAAAAAGAAAAATTATTACACTAAACTAAATGATTGTACTAAGTGATATATATTTTTAAGCAAATTAAATTTCTTATGACTTCCTATAAGGATATTTAATTACATTTTGTTTTACTAAAACATTAACTTAGGGACTTCCCTGGTGGTGCAGTGGTTGGGAATCTACCTACCAATGCAGGGGACATGGGTTCGAGGCCTGGTTTGGGAGGATCCCACATGCTGTGGAGCAGATGGGCTCGTGCGCCATAACTGCTGAGCCTGCGCTCTAGAGCCCGTGCACCTAGAGCCGGTGCTCCAAGACGAGAGAGGCCACCGCAATGAGAGGCCCATGCACAGCAATGAAGAGTAGCCCCCCCTCACCACAACTAAAAAGAAAGCCCCGGGCTTCCCTGGTGGCGCAGTGGTTGAGAGTCCGCCTGCCGATGCAGGGGATGCAGGTTCGTGCCCCGGTCCGGGAAGATCCCACAAGCCGCGGATTGGCTGGGCCCATGAGCCATGGCCGCTGAGCCTGCACGTCCGGAGCCTGTGCTCCGCAACGGGAGAGGCCACAACAGTGAGAGGCCTGCATACTGCAAAAAAAAAAAAAAAAAAAAAAAGAAAGCCCACGCGCAGCAACGAGGACCCAACACAGCCAAAAATAAAAATGAATGTCATTCATTAACACATTATCTGTGAATAAAGTTTAAAAAAAAACATTAACTTAGATTAAATTTCTTAGAATTAAAATTAAGATAGAATATACAGACAAAATAGTTATAAATCCATGTGAAATTATTGTTACATATATGCCTACACATCAGTAGTTACACTGCCACTAACACTTGAATCATTATATATACCACTCTCAATTATCTCTCACTTTAGTTAAATCAAAAGAGAATTTATTAACATCACAACCAAGTGGGATTTATTCCAGGTATGCAAGACTAACTCAACATTCAAAAATCGATTAATGTAAGCCATTGATAGACTAAAAAGAAATATCGCATAATATCAATAGATGCAAAAAACCTAACCCATTCATGACAAAATCTCTCAGTAAACTAGGAGTAGAGGAGAAGTTCCTCAACTTGATAAAGAATATGTACAAAAAAGCTATGGCTAACATCATACTTACTGGTAGGAAACTTGAAGCTTTTCTACTAAGGTCAGAAAAAGATAATAATGTCCCCTCTCACCACTGATTTTCAACATTTTACTGGAAATCCTAGCTAATGCAATAAGAATATAAATAAATAAATAAAGACATACAGGTTGGAAAGGAAAAATAAAACTATCTTTGTTCACAGATGACATAACCTTCTATGTAAAAATCTGAAAGAATTGACAAAAGAACTTCTGGCTCTAATAAGCAATTATAGTAAGGTTGCAGGATACAAGATTAATATATAGAAGTCAACTGCTTTCTTATATAACAGCAACAAAGTGGAATTTGAAATTAAAAACACATCATTTACGTTGGCACCCAAAAATGAAATACTTAGATAAAAATCTAACAATATATGTGCAAGATCTTTATGAGGTAAACTACAATACTCTGATGAACAAAATCAAAGAAGTAAATAAATACATATTCCATGTTCATGGATAGAAAACATCAGTATTACTATGACATTTGTTCTTTCCAATTTGCTCTGTATATTCAATGCAATTTCAATCAAAATTCCATAAACAAAACAAAAAGAAAACCCTCAGGAGGGGAGAAAATATTTGCAAATGGAGCAACCGAAAGGGATTAATCTCTAAAACATACAAACAGCTCATGCACCTCAATATCAAAAAAAGAAATAACCCAATCAAAAAATGGGCAGAAGATCTAAGTAGACATTTCTCTAAAGAAGACATACAAATGGCCAAAAAGCACAGGAAAAGATGCTCAACATCACTAATTATTAGAGAAATGCAAATGAAAACTACAATGAGGTAACACCTAACACTAGTCAGAACAGCCATCATCCAAAAAACCTACAAACAATAAATGCTGGAGAGGGTGTGTAGAAAAGGGAAGCTTCCTACACTGTTGGAGGGAATGTAAATTGGTACAGCCACTATGGAGAACAGTATGGAATTTCCTTAGAAAACTAAAAATAGAGATACCATGTGATCCAGCAATCCCACTCCTGGGCATATACCCAGAGAGAACCATAATTCGAAATGCACCCCAATTGCAGCACTATTTACAGTAGCCAGGACATGGAAGCAACCTAAAATGCCCATCAACAGAGGAATGGATAAAGAAGATGTGGTACGTACATACAATGGAATATTACTCAGCCATATAAAATAACAAAATAATGCCATTTGCAGCAACATGGATAGACCTAGAGATTGTCATACTGAATGAAGTAATTCAGACAAAGAAAGACAAATATATGATATCACTTATATGTGGAATCTAAGAAAAAGGGTACAAATGAACTTATTTACAAAACAGGATTCACAGATGTAGATAACACACTAATGGTTACCAGGGGATAGAGGGGGAGGGATGAATTGGGAGATTTATGTACTATATATAAAATACATAACTAATAAGAACCTGCTGTATAGCACAGAGAACTCTACTCAATACTCTGTAATGGCCTATATGGGAAAAGAATCTAAAAAAAAAAAAAGTGGATATATGTATATGTATAACTGATTCACTTTGCTGTACACCTGAAACTAACATAACATTGTAAATCAACTATAATCAATCCAATAAAAATTAAAAAAAATAATTTCCAGCAGGTTATTTTGTGGCTATCAACAAACTGATTCTAAAGCTTTTATAAAGAGACAAAAGACCCAGAATAATCAACAAAATATTGAAGGAGAAAAAGTTGAACTTTAAGATTTATTATAAAGCTTCAGTAATCAAGACAACATTGTTTTGACAAAAGAATTTATAGACAGTATGATGGCACAGAATAGAGAGCCCAGCAATTTACCTACACAAATATAGCCAACTGATCGTTGACAAAGGAGCAAAAGTAAAACAATAAAAGAATCTTTTCAATAAATGGTGCTGGAACAACTGGACATTTTTCATTCAAAAAATAAATCCAGACACAGACCTTACAGCCTTCACGAAAATTAATTTAAAATGGATCACAGGACCTAAATGTTTTCAAAAGTATTAAACTTCTAGAAGATAACATAGGAGAAAACCTAGATGACTTTGGGTGTGGCAATAACTTTTTACAAACAACAACAAAGATACAATCCTTGTAAAGAAAATTTAAAAAGAAAAATTGATAAGTTGGACTTCATTAAAACTAAAAACTTTTGCTCTGTGAATGACAACATCAAGAGAATAGTAGAGAAGCCACAGACAGGGAGAAAATATTTGCAAAAGCACATCTGAGAAAGGACTATTATCCAAAATATATAAAGACATCTTAAAACTCAGCAATAAAAAAAAATGACCTGACCAAAAACATAGGCCAAAGACCTTAACAGACACCTCAGCAAAGAAAATATAGGAATAGCAGATAAGCATATGAAAAGATGTTTTACATTGTTTGTCATCAAGGAAATGCAAATTAAAACAACAATGAGGGGAGTGGCCAAGATGGCAGAGTAGGAAGACTCAGAGTTCATCTCCTCCCATGGACATACCAAAATTGCAACTATTTACAGAGCAACTATAAGATGAGAAGGACCTGAGGACTAACAGAAGAGAACTTTAAGCTAAAGATATAAAGAAGGAATGACAGTGATATAGGTTGGAGGGGCAAAGACACAGTATACTAAAGACCCACATCCCCAGGTAGGCAACCCACAAGTGAGAGAATAATTACAATTGCAAATGTTCTCCCCAAGGAGAGAGTGGTCCTATCCCCACATTAGGCTCCCCAGCCCAGGGGTCCTGCACCAGGAAGAAAAGAACCAAGAATTTCTGACTTTAACGGCCAAAGGGGCTTGTGTATGGGAGGCCCAGAGGGCTGTGAAAAATAGACTCCACTCTTAAAGGGGGCACAAAAAATTTCACATGCTCTGGAGACCCAGGGCAGAAGTAGTAAATTGAAAGGAACCTGGGTCAGACCCACCTGCTGATCTTAAAGAGCCTCCTGGAGAGGTAGGAGGCAATTGAAATCCACCCTGGGGACATGGACACTGGCAGTAATTCATCCCACCATGAGGACACTGGTGCTGGTAAGTGCTATTTTGGAATCCTCCCTTCTAGCTTGTTAGTGCCAGAAAACAGTCTGGCCTATCAGCCAGTTGGCACCAGTTCTAGGAGGCTGCAGGCAAGGCAGTTAGCTGGGCACAATCCACCAGAGGGCGCAGGACCTGGCCCCTCCCATCAGTAGGCCAATACTAGCCCAGGATCTAAGGCTTATCCAGCAGGGGAAGGGCACAGCCCTGGGATACTGTGGGCCCTGGACAGAGCCACCTGTTAGCCTGCACTAGCCCCAGGATCTGGCCTCATCCACCAGAGGTCCAGAACCAGCCCTTAGACCCTCTGACTTGGAGGGGTGGCAACCCCTTAACTTGCTTCCACCCACCTGTGGGCCAAACAACAACTCCAGTGCCAATAGGCCCCTGCAGCCAGAGATCCCAGGACATGGCTCCACCTACCAGTGGGCTGGCACCAGCCCCAGGACTCCCTGGGCTCTGGTTCCACTCAACCACAGGCCAACATCAGCTCCAGAACTATCATGGCCCCACAGCCAACTGTGTCAAGACCTGACCCACCCACCATCAGGCAGGCACCACCCAGGGACCCCATGGCCCCAGTCCCACTGAATAGCATGCTGACACCAGCTCCAGGACTCCTTGGGCTTCTCAACCAGTCACCCTGATATCTGATCACACCCACCTGCTGGCTATCACCAGCTCTGGGTCATCCTAGACCATGTAGCTAGTTGCGTCAGGAGCTGGCCCCATCCACCAGGAGGTGCACAGAAGCTCAGGGCCACTTCCTGGGCCACAGCCCCACACATCAGGAAGCTGACACTAGGTCTGGGATCCTTGGCTCCCCAGTTGGCCACCTCAGGACACAGCTCTGTGTACCTGTGGGCCAGCACTAGCCTTGGCACACCTCGGGCCCCCTACCTAGTCACCTTTTGACCTGGCCTCACCCATAAGTAGGTCAGCACCTGGACAGGGGCTCCCCTGGTCGTGCAGTTAGTGGCATCTCTGGGACAACATCAAGCATACTAACATTCACATTACAGGGGTCTCAGAAGGATAAGAGAGAGAGAGAAAGGGACAGAGAATATTTCTGAAGACATAACAGCTGAAAACTTCCTTAACATAGAAAAAAAGAATAGACATCCAGGTCTAAGAAGCACAAAATCCCAAACAGAATCAACCCAAAATGGACCAGACCAAGGCACACTGTAATTAAAATGGCAAACATTAAAGATGAAGAGAGAATATTAAAAGCAACAAGGGAAAAGCAACAAGTTACATACAAAGAAAACCCCATAAGGCTGTAAGCTAACTGTTCAGCAGAAATTCTACAGGCCAGAAGGGAGTGGTACGATATATTTAAAGTAATAAAATGGAAAAACCTACAACCAAGAATATTCTATCTGGCAAGGCTTTCAGTTAGTTTTGGTGGAGAGATTAAAAGTTTTACAGACAAAGAGCTAAAAGAGCTCAGGACCACAAACCTAGCTTTACAAGAAATGTTAAAGAGACTTCTCTAAGTAGAAAAGAAAAGCCCACAACTAAAAATATGAAAATTATAAAAGAAAAAACCCATTGATAAAGGCAAATATATAGGAAAGGTAGTAGATCAACCACTTATAAAGTTACTAGGAAGGTTAAAAGAAAAAAAAGTAGTAAAATAATCTATATTCACAGTAATGGGCACACAAAACAAGAAGACATGAAATATGATGTCAAAAACAGTAAACATGGGGGGGGCAGTAAAAATTCATGGTTGTTAAATGTATTAAAACTTAAGAGATCAGCAACTTAATCATATATAATAATCATGATATCACATATATCATGGTAACCAAAACCCAAAAATCTATAATAGATACACACACTAAAAAGAGATAGGTATCCAAATATAACACTAACGATAGTCATCAAGTCACAAGAGAAGAGAGACAAGAAGAAGAAAGGAACAAAAAAGAGCTACAAAAACAACCCCAAAACAATCAACCAAATGGCAATAAATATATACCTATCAATATTTAAATGTAAATGGACTAAATGCTCTGATGAAAAGACATGGAGTGACTGAATGGATTAATAAAAAAAAAAAAGACCCATATATATGCTTCCTCAAGACAAGATAGAGTTTGGGGGGTGGTGATGAATTGGGAGATTGGATTGACATATATACACTAATATGTATAAAATGGATAACTAATAAGAACCTGCTGTATAAAAAATAAATAAAAATAAATTTTAAAAAAAAGAATGAATTGAAATAGTTCATTCTTAAATTCTATTTAAATACATATTATCAGGTAGTGAATTAAATACTGAACTGGAAGAGGATATTTTTTTTACTTCTAAGCTATCTAAGCTAACACATTTGCACATTATTTTTTCCAATTTGTCAGATTCTTGGTACAGATGGTTCACCAGGTTGTTTAAAAATCTAACAACAACAAAAATCTAAAGTCATCAGTCCATAAAATAAAAAAGACAAGATAGACTTTAAAACAAAGACTGTACAAGAGACAAAGGATATTACATAATGACAAAATAATCCAACAAGAAAATATAACAACTGAAAATATATTAAATATATAAAAATAAATATGCACCCAACATAGAAGCACCTAAATATATACAGCATATATTAACAGACATAAAAGGAGGAATTGACAGAAGCACAATAATAGTAGGGGACTTTAACACCCAGTTACATCAATGGACATACCCTCCAGACAGAAAATCAAGAAGGGAACACTGTCCTTAAATGACATATTAGACCAGATAGACTATATACATATATATAACATTTTATCCTAAAGGAGCATAATACACACTCTTTTAAAGTGCACATGAAACATTATCCAGGATAGATCACATGCTGGGTCACAAAACAAATATCAGTAAATTTAAGAAGATTGAAATCATAACAAGCATCTTTTCTGATCACAATGTTAAGAGACTAGAAATCAACTAAAAGGAACAAAAACCTCCAAAACCACAAACACAGGAGGATAAATGATATGCTTCTCAACTGAAGAAGTTAAAGAATAAATCAGAAAATACCTGGAGACAAATGAAAATGAAAGCAGAATGGTTCAAATCTATGGGATGTGACAAAAGCAGTTCTAAGAGGAAAGTTCATAGTGACACAAGCCTACCTCAGAAATAAGAAAAATCTCAAATAAACAACCTAAACTTACACCTAAAGGAAATAGAAAAAGAAGAACAAATAAAACCCAAAGTTAGTAGAAGGAAATAAATTGTAAAGATTAGAGCAGAAATAAATATAATAGAAACTAAAAAAAAAAAAAAATAGAAAAGATCAATGAAACTAAGAGCTGATGCAAAATTGATAAACCTTTAGCCAGACTCATCAAGAAGAAAAGAGAGAGGGCCCAAATCAATAAAATCAGAAATGAAAAAAAGAGAAATTACAACTAAGAGATTACTACAGAAAATTATACACCAATAGCATGGACAATCTAGAAGAAATGGACAAATTCCTAGAAATGTACAATCTCTCAGGAATGAATCAAGAAGAAATAGATATTACAAACATACCAGTAATGAAATTGAACTGGTAATTAAAAAAAAAAAAAAAAGTCCAGGCTTCACTGGTAAATTCTCCAAACATTTAGAGGAGAGTTAACATCTACAATTCTGGAAGTATTCCAAGTATTCCAATTGCAGAGGAAAGAACACTTCTGAACTCATTCTACAGGGCCAACATCACCCTGTTAACCAAACAAGGTGAAGGTACCAAAAAACAAACAACCAAAAAAACAGGCCAGTATCACTGATTGACATAGATGCAAAATCCTCAACAAAATTAGCACACCAAATTCAAAAAATTTAAAGGATTGTACACTATGATTAAATGGGATTTATTCCAGGGATGCAAGGATGGTTCAATATCTGCAAATCAATGAATATGATTCACAATGCTAACAAACTGAAGAATAAAAATCATATTATCATGTCAATAGATGCAGAAAAATCTTTTGACAAAGTTCAACATCCATTTATGATAAAAACTCTCAACAAGTTTGTATAGAGCAAACATACCTCAACATAATAAAGGCCATATATGACATGCCCATAGCTAACATCATACTCAACAGTGAAAAGCTAAAAGCATTTCCTCTGAGATCAGGAGGAAGACAAGAAGGCCCACTCTCACCACTTTTATTCATAGTAGTATTAGAAGTCCGAGCCACAGCAGTAAGAAAAAAAATAAAGAATTAACATTGGAAAAGAAGAACAGTTTCTGTTACTGTTTGCAGATAACATGATACTATACATAGAAAATCCTAAAGACTCCACCAAAAATCCATTAATTCATCAATTGATTTGGTAAACCTGCAGTATGAAAAATTAATATACAGAAACCTGTTGCATTTCTATACACTAACAATGAACTATCACAAAGGGAAATTAAGAAAACAATCCCACTTACAATTGCATCAAAAAGAATAAAATACCTAAGATTAATTCTCACTAAAGAGGTAAAAGACCTGTACTATAAGACACTGATGAAAGAAATTTAACTTGTTGCTATGGCATGTGATATTATTATTCAGTATTTATTGCTGGTATATATATAATAAGGGAATTCAATTTTGTATACGTGTTCCATATAGCAACAGTACTAAAATTTATTACTTTTATACATTTTATTTATATTGTATATTTTTTCAATGTAAACATTTAAATATTTGTTTAAAAACGCTGTATCACCCTTAACAAGATTAACAATTATTACTGGTATTGTTGAGATCTCATGTCATGTTCAAATTTCCCCAATTGTGTCAAAAACATTTTTTTAAAGATGGTTTCTTGCAATTAAGATCCAAACAAACTCCACATACTCCCTTCTTTTTAACTTTTTGGTTATTGTTATGCTGAAACAACCAGGAGCGCAGTTGTTCTGAATTCTAGAATTGTCTCCTTATTACACGGTGTCATGTAACTTGTCCCTCTATAACTTATGTTTCCTGTAAACTGGAAGTTAGTTCTTATACCTATGTTCTATTTCTTTGGACAAGAATCTTATAGGAGTGATGATAGGTACTTCATATTTCATCACCTTAGGAAGCACATAATGTCTAAGTCTTTCAGTCTTAACCATGCTAAGAATGGTCATTAAGTTCAGGTTTCAGTAGGAGTTGCAAAATGATTGTGGTCTAATAATATTTGGTTACTCTGAAATACAATTTCTATAGGAAGGACAGGATAAAATGCATGACTATTTCTTCTACTGACAATTTTCAGAGTAAGAAGTAGATATCTACCTAACCTGTAACTGTGATCAGTGATATAAAGGTAATGTAAATCTTCTTGGAGCAGCAATAGCCTTCTTTGAATAATTTTAATTATAAATGCATAGATTTTATATGCAATAATTCAAACAATTGAGTTGATTATTATTCTTCTTGCTAAATTTATTCCACTTTTTGTCAATGAGACCCATTTAATGTTGTTCCTGAAATTTTGTTATCGATGTATGTATACTTTATACAGCATACACTCAATATACAGTAAAATATTCAGATTGTAAGCATCTTATTTAAACAATTTTGACAAATGCATATACTCATGTAACTCAAAATCCTATGAAGACACTGAACAAATTATCACCCAGTAATATTCCAATTTCCAGTCAATCTCTTACCAGAAGCAACAGCTGGCTCTAATTTCTACCTAAGTTAGACTATTCTAGAATATCATTTAGATGGTATCATACAATAGGTCCTTTTTTTATTTGGCTACTTTCATTCAGCATAATATTTTTGAGATTAGTCTGTGTTGTTAGCATGAGATCAAAGTTGAAAATTTTCCCCTCATACAGATATCCAGTTTTTTAATCATGATTTGTTGGATAGTTGTTTTTTCTTTTTCTCTTTCCAGCAACTTTAAAAATTATTGTTTATATGTGGCATAGTTCTGTACTTCTGATATTGTTATATTGATATATTTGTCTATACTTTTGCTAATACAATGATGTCTTGATAACTTTATCCTTATGGTAATTCTTGAATTTAGGGTAAGTCTCCAATTTTGTTTTTCCTTTCCAGGATTGTTTTGGCTATTTTTGGTCCTTTGCCTATTCAAATTATTTTTAAAATCATCTTACTCATTTCTAGGAAAAAAAAAAAACTACTGGTATTTTTAGTGGGCTTGTATTGAATCTGCAGAACACTTTGAAAGAAATTGGCACATTAATTATATTGGGTTTTTCAAAACTTGAATATAGTATATTCCTCCATTTAGATATTCTGTGATGTTATTCAGAAATGTTTGTAACTTATTATGCATACATTTTAACCAAGATAAAATCTCCCATTTCTGTCTAGCTTTATAAGAATTTTCTTTTTGTATTTTTTTTTTTTTTTTTTTTTTGCAGTACACGGGCCTCTCACTGTTGTGGCCTCTCCTGTTGCGGAGCACAGGCTTGGGACACACAGGCTCAGTAGCCATAGCTCATGGGCCTAACCGCTCTGCAGCATGTGGGATCTTCCCGGACCGGGGCAAGAACCTGTGTCCCCTGCATCAGCAGGCAGACTCTCAACCACTGTGCCACCAGGAAAGCCCTCTTTCTGTATTTTAATAACTGGACAATCAAATAGAACTATGTGTGTTGTACATGGGTTTAGTTTGTAAATAAATATTTTGTTTAGAATTTTTGTGTCTATATTCATAAGTGAGATTAGCTGGCAACTTTTTTCTTATATTATTATCTTGTTATTGATCCAATACTGACATAGCAAAATTAGATGGCAGGAATGGCTGTTCTTTACTCAATGATTTCACTTGGACTTCAGTGGACACTCCAATGTATCTTTGAACTTGCTCCTATAAGTATTATAGCTATTTTTCTTTGTTTCTTTTTCTGTTTGCCTTTTTTTTTTTTTTGACTTATAATCTAGTAAGGATTTCTACTTCTGCTGTAACTTGTGGTGAGTTATGTTTTATACAGGTAATTTTACAAGTTGCCTAAAATTTTTAATTTAATGGAATGAAACTGTTCAAGCATTCACATTTTTTCACCTTCAATATTTCTGTAATTATTGTCACATTCAAATATTAATTTCTTTACCTCTGTCTTTTTTTAAAGTAATCCATCAGAAGTTTGCTATTTCATTAGACTTTTCAAATGACATTGTTTTGACAATAATTCCTATTTTTATTTATTTATTTTTTTGCAGTATGCGGGCCTCTCACTGCTGTGGTCCCTCCCATTGCGGAGCACAGCCTCCGGACACACAGGCTCAGCGGCCATGGCTCACAGGCCCAGTTGCTCCACGGCATGTGGGATCCTCCCGGACCGGGGCATAAACCCACGACCCCTGCATCAGCAGGCGGACTCTCAACCACTGCACCACCAGGGAAGCCCCTATTTTTATTTTTGAAATGTGTTTTCTCATCTTTATTGTTACTGTGTCTGCCTACTCACACTCTAACTTAGATTCTTAGTTCATTAATGTTCAGCTTTTCTTGTTGCCAAACATGGATATTTAAGGCTACACATTCCAATCAATACACTACTTAAAGTGCATGTTTCAAGTTTGGTAGATTGCATTTTAATTATTTCTTATTCTGCAATACTGCAGATCTCACTTTGTTATGATTCTGTTTTAACTTTACGTTGTTTAGAATTACATTTTTAATTTGGAAACATTCATGTAATACTTTTTTTTGTATTTGATTTTAACCTAATTAAACTATAATTAGATAAATAATACGATCAATATTGACTCATTGGAATTTGTTAAAAATGACTTATTGACTAATACATAATTCATTTTTGATAATTTAAAAAGCTTGGGATGAATGGGTAAGATCTATTTTTTGTGCAATGCTCAATTCTTATCAATAAAAAGTAGGTGTTTTAATACCTCTGATGATATAGACTTGCCAATTTTTCTCATAACTCTGTCAAAAAGTTTTACATTGATATTAGAACAAACATATTTAGAATTACTACGTCTTCTTAATTAATTATAAATTTACCATCAGAACACGAGATGACACATTATTTCTCATAATATTTTTTTGTATAAATTCTTTCATCATATTGTTATAATATAAGAAAATATAAATGAGACAAATTGTTTTCTTTTGTTTAGTTTTCTGTTTGTTCCTTCTTTAAACTTCAATCTATAGGAATCTTTATGTTACATTTTTCTTTGGAACACCATATAGTTCACTGTCTTTTTAAATTTGATTTGACAATCTTTGCCTTTTAATTGGAAAACTAATATATTTATATTATTACTTATATATTTAGATTTACCTCTACCAACTAGCTTTGATGTTTTAATGTAGACCTGCTTTTATATGCTTGTTACTGAATCAAACTTGGGTCCACTCACCTGTGAGTAGTAAAGCCAATCTACTGATACTGGGTTGTGGTGAAGGAAAGTTCAGCTTTTATTGCAGGTGCCAAGCAAGGAGTCTGGGCAGCTAATGCTTAAAAGTCCTAAATTCCCTGATGTGTTTTAGGGAAGAGTTTTTAAAGGCAAGGTGAGGGAGGGAATTTGTAGGGTACATGATCAAGTTGTGCACAATTCTCTGATTGGTTGATGCTGAGGTAACAGGGTGGTGTCACAGGAGTTACAGGCTACCCCAGGTCTGGGAGCTACATGCTCATGGTCATCATGTAGTTAACTTCTATCTGGTGGAGGTTTTAATATCTGTAAAACAACTCAGGAATGTGCATCAGACATTGTTATCTATGTCCTTCAGGGAGGAACTAGAGAATCTGTGACAGTTATATGGCTGATTTCCTGTTTAAATTGTTACCAGTTCTGCTGGCCTAACTGCTATTTTTTGTTACTACATGTTCACATTTTTTCAATCATTAATATTTGAGCCAGCCTTTTGTGACTCAGGGCAGGCCTGGGAGACTAAAGCTTTTCTACAAACAAGAGGTAGATGGAGGATATGGGAGGTCTGTCCCAGGAAGGCCCCATAGGTTTCTGCTAGATTGCAATCAGTTTGGTTCAGTAACATGCTTTTTTTCCTTTCCCACTTTGTGAAATTATAGTTTAATTGCATTGTTCTTAAAATAGAATCAGTTCCACTTTAAGTTTTCTCAACTGTCTCACTGTAAATTTTGTCAACTTTTTGCCTTAACTAACATTAAAATTTATCAATATGACTACTATCCTTCTGTATAACATAAGAAATATTATTATTTAACTCTGACCACTCCTTCCCATTTTATAGATAATATTGTCCAGATTTTAAAATCACCTAAAATTTTTACTTCATAAATTAGTAATTTTAATTATAGCTATTAATTAAATATTGTTTATCTTTACCCACAGATTTATCAGGTTTTTGTTTTTGTTTTTTTGCTACTGTATCTTTTTCCATCTGGGTTCAATTTTCTTCTTAAAGTGTATGTTTTAGGGAATCTTTTAACTGGGAACTGATACTTGAAATCTCAGTATGTCTCTCTCTCTCTCTCTCTCTCTCTCTCTCTCTCTCTCATTTCTTTACATCTGAAAATATCTCAATATGCTTTAAGAATCCATATTTTGTTATATAATTCTCAACTGACATTAATTCCATTTTATAATTTTGAAAGTATTATTCTACAACTTCCTGATTGTATTGTTGCTGTTGACACTTGTTATTTTGATTACTCTTGTGTACTTGGCCCTCTTACTTTCTCCTGGTTGCTTTTAGGATTTTTCCTTTGTTGTTTATATTCTGCAGTTTTACCACAATGTGTCTGGTTGTGGGCTTAATTTTGATTATTCTGAATTGGATTCATTGTGCTTTTTAAATATGAAGATATGTTTAACAATACTAAAACAGTTCTCAGCCATGTTCTCTTCAAATAGTTCCCATTTCCTGGGTATGTGCACATTCCTGCATATGTGCTTGTTGATCAGAAGCCTTACAGATAGCATAAGCAGTTAATTAGCACATATTTTGTATGTTATATATATCACATACTGTATTCTTATAATAATGTAAGCTAGAGAAAAAAGTTATTAAAAATCATAAGGAATAGAAAATACATTTATAGTACTATACCATTCTTATCAATATTGTATCATCTGTTTACAAGAGGAATCAGCTGTCTGTCAGTATCTATATCAATACTACATTATATGATACAAAACACTGCAGATTTTATACATATTATTAACACTACACATCAAAAATGAAAAGATAATGTGAAAAAGAAATTCATATTAATTTACAAGTATTTACAATTCATGCACTGGTAACAAAGAAGCAGTGATATGATTGCTTTATGGTAGCCTAATGTAATCGATATGATTGCGTCACTAGCCTATACACTAATGAATGAATTATTATAAGAATTTACTAGCAGACAGTATTACAGTCATATCATAATACAATATTGGAAACATTGTTATATTAAAAAAAACTTACCTGTGACGATAGGCTGATATGCAATTTCTCCAATTACAAGAGAGAAACAGAGGCATATTGTATGTAAGGTGATTCTTTGAAAGCACAGTTATAAAACAGTAAGAAGACTAACACAATACTAATTTTATACTTAATATTAATCACCTTATGCTTATGTAAGGATAGGCTATTCACTTCAGTAAAAGTTTTGTACTCAGTGTTCCACAAGATGAATACTTAGCCTATGATGATGAAGACACAAAAACATCCCATACAGTTCTTGCTTAAATTTTCACATGAAGACACTCACACATATACACAACCGATATGTTTATAAACCATAAGGCATGATGATTATTTACTATTCATTAAGTGAAAGCGGATCATCATAAAGGTCTTCATGCTTGTTGTCTTCATGTTTAGTAGGCTAAGGAGGAGGAAGAGGAAGAGTTGGTGTTGCTGTCTCAGGGGTCACAGAGGTGGAGGAGGGGGAAGGAGAGGCAGGACAGCAGGCACACTCACTGTAAATTTACAGAAATATATCATAATTCTGTCTGGCTTTGTAGCTTTTTAATTTCTCTGCAAATGTTTCTATATAAAACCAATCCTTCTTCCACAGTTTGCTTTAGTCTCAGTGTACATTTTATAGAAGAGTCCTTGTAAAAGAAGTCAAAAGTAGTCTTGAATAATTGGAAACCTGCCAAATCATCTAATATCAATTTGTTTTCTGGAACTGCTTCTTCTATGTCTCTCTCATCGTCTGGCACTTGTTCAGAAGCACTCATCCCATCAAGTTGGCTTCTGTTAATTCCTCTGGTGTGGTGTCTATTAGCTCTTAAATTTCTCCAATATCCATATCTTGAAACTCTTCACCCCCCCCCTTTTTTTGCCATATCCATAAACTCTTTCATGATTTCCTTGACTGGCTCTGTCATAAATCTAGTGAAGTCATGTACAACATCTGGGCACAGTTTTCTCCAGGGTGAATTTATAGTTTCAGGCTTGATGGATTTCACAGCTTTTATTATAACAATGATGGCGTTTTCAATGGTGTAATTCTTTCAGCCTTTCATGATTCTCTATCGGGGTTCTCCTCCACAGCACTGACAGTCCTTTCCCTAAAGAACGCTGTGTATTGAACCTTAAAGGTCTTTATGATCTCCTGACCTAGAGGCTGAATTAGAGACGTTGAGCTTGGAGGCAAGTAAACCACTTCGTCACCTTCAGGGTTGGACTCATGGGATTCTCACTGGGCGGAGCATTGTCTCATGTCATAAGAAGTTTAAAATGTGGTCCCTTACTGGCAAGGTACTTCCTGACTTTAGTGAAAAAGCGTCGATGGAACCAATCCAGAAAGTGTTTTGTCATCCAGGCCTTCTTGTTGTACAACCAAAATATTGGCAACTGGTGTTTATCTTTTTCCTTCAAGGTCTTAGGGCTAGCAGCTATATAGAAAAAGGGCAGTCTTTCCTTTTTTGGCTGCACGACGTGGTATGCGGGATCTTAGTTCCCCCACCAGGAATCGAACCCACATCCTCTGCATTGGAAGGCAGATTCCTAACCACAGGACCACCAGGGAAGTCCCCAGAAAAGGGCAGTCTTGATCATAAACCTGACTGCATTTGCACAAAACAGTAGAGGTAGTTTATCTCTTCCGGCCCAAAATCCTTGTGCTCGCTTATCTTCCTTAAGATGTCTTTTTTTTTTTTTTTTTTTTGCGGTATGTGGGCCTCTCACTGCTGTGGCCTCTCCCGTCGTGGAGCACAGGCTCCGGACGTGCAGACCCAGTGGCCATGGCTCACGGGCCCAGCCGCTCCACGGCATGTGGGATTCCCCCTAGACCGGGGCACGAACCCGCATCCCTTGCATCGGCAGGCGGACTCTCAACCGCTGTGCCACCAGGGAAGCCCTTAAAATGTCTTTTTATGTCATTTTATTTTCCAGAATAGGGTACTTTTGTCTGCACTCTTCAAACAGATATACTTTCTCCTCAATGATTTTCTTAATGGCATCTGGGAATTTGTTGTCTCTTGGTCAGCAGAAACTGCTTCTCCTGTTACCTTGACAGTTTTCAAGCCAAACATCTTTCTTAAATTATCAAACCATCCTTTGCTGGCATTAAATTCTCCAGCTTTCTATCCTTCACCTTTCTTTTGCTTTAAGTTGTTACATAATGACTTTAATTTTTCTTGAATCTTATTAGAGTCTATAGCTATGCCTTTCTTATACCAATCTGTACACACATAAAAGCTGCATTTTCAGTATGAGATAAAAATAGTATTTCACAAAAAGTGCAAGACTTTAACATCTGCTGGCATGGCTGCAGTGATGGCTTCACAAATTTCTTTTCTTTTTTTACAACAATCCATAACCTGGATTCATTTATCTTCAAGTGGTGGGCAACTACAGCTGCAGACCTCAATCTATGGTACATATCAAGCAATTCAACTTTTTCTTGCAATTTCATGACTTTTCTCTGCTTCTTAGGAGCACTTCCACATCACTTGTGGTGCTATATGGGTCCCAATGTGTTGTTATTCAATGTTTAGGACACTTGCACTATACATGATGAAAAATACACAAGAACCACGAGAGATCACTTTTTACCATGATACTCAATTTACTGAAGAGATGAACTGCTCACTTGCAGATGACTAGAGTCCATTTTGAGCGGATATTGGCAACATTTGAGCTCACTGAAATAGCAGCAAGAAGTGACTATGAAATTATTACAGAAGTAGAGTATATAATAGAGTTAATTTTATGCAGTTATGATTAATACTGTTTACATTTCTCTTAACTGAGAATAACGCCATGTATAGTATGTGTGAGCATAAATTCTGATAGATTTTAAATTTTTATAATAGAGTTGTGTAGATTTTATGGTAATGAATGATAAAATAGAGTAGTATGTACATATATTTTATGCATGCATGACATAACTTTTTCTTATTTTTTTTCAGTATTTCTAGGTTATGCAGCCTGTCTGTGAGTTTTTTTCAAATTGTCAAAAGTCTCCAAAATTTTTTTCCTATCTCTTTATTGAAAAAACTCCATGTGTAAGTGGACCTGTGCAATTCAAACCCACGTTGTTCAAGAGTCAACTATATATTCTTCAGTCCATTTAAACACAACTTTGAAAATATTTTAGTAATATGAAAAAATATTTAATAACTAGCTTTTTTCATCTGGCTATAAAATATGAGTGAAGAGATATTGAGAAGCAATGTCCTTGCAAAGCCTTGCATCTATATCATAGAAGAATAAATAATGCAAATTTTCTAGTAGCAAACAGAAATAATTAAGAGACCAGAGGTATATTAAGCACAATGAATTCCAAAATACCACTCTCTACTTCACCTTTGAAAGAAACTTATATTTAGGAATTAAATCTAAATTGTAAGAAATTAAATTGTATTTATTCTGTCAAATATGTTTCAT
This sequence comes from Lagenorhynchus albirostris, assembly GCF_949774975.1. Lineage (NCBI taxonomy): Eukaryota > Metazoa > Chordata > Mammalia > Artiodactyla > Delphinidae > Lagenorhynchus > Lagenorhynchus albirostris. The sequence goes on along the minus strand of NC_083099.1, from coordinate 94,840,371 downwards.
TTAATTTAAAGTACTACTAAGAGATTCCATCAGAGTGTTAATTAACTAACACAAAAATCACTTCTTCAGTACACAAATATAAACATCTTAGAAAATAAAAAGTATTAAGTATTTTCCAAAACACATAGTGAAATGATACAGGGTTTAAGAAATCAACTGAGTTATTTTCAGAATTCAAGTCTATTGAAAACAATGAGAGAATCACAGATGAATTCACTAGAGGGACCCAGTTAGGATATAAAATGTTGGATAGTGATGCCAAGTGATCTGCACTAGAGGAGAATAATGTTAAGTATTAAATTTCTTACTCTCCATTGTAGATTGAGTGTCAATTAGGATTGAATAAATGGTGTTAAATCGGCTTGTGCAATGTGTTTCTGTTCAGAGCAAGAAATGGAACAACTCCCATCTTTTCTCTTGAGATATAATGTATAATTTCAAAGAGATCATGGTGAACAAGGAGTCAATTGAAAATTCTGACACAGAAATGCATCTGATAATAGACTAGATTTAGCACCATTATGGCCCTAATTTTTTTTTCTTTCATAATTAGCATTCATTTATTAAAATACAATTAGAGTAAGATGAGTGAAAAATAAACATGCTAACAATAACAACTAACTATAATTTTATAATTGTTATGTGCTAGTCACTGTGCAAAATTATTAATATTTTATGTTGTACTGTACTTTGAGGTATATATTTTCATTATCACTATTTTTCCTATGAGAAATATGTGACTTAGAAAATTTGAGTAAATTATCTAAGGTCCACAGATTTGAACCTAAATTGTCTGATATTTCATATCCACTTATTAATATTGTAAATAACATTTAAAAGCATGTTAAGCATTTCATATCTGCTTATTAATATTTTAAATAACAAATATTGTTTATATAAAATTACAAAGAATACGGGAATGTTTATTAGAGGATTTTCCATCTTCAAATTCTGCTTTTCAGAAATAATTAAATCCAACAGTTTGTTTTAACACTCCAGTAATTTAACACACCTATCTATCTCTCTATCTCTCTATACCCTCACCAAATCAGCATCCTGTTTTATATATCAATGCACCAGAATTTTCCATTCTAAGCTATTATAATTATATAACTATTTTTGTAGAATGTACATTTTTAAGATAAAAAAGTAATATTTCAAAATATAAAGTCCCAGAGGTATTACTAAAGCACATTTATTTTTCAATATTTGTCTTTTGTCCATTAGTTCTCCACTTACTTAGCTCTAAATTTTTAATTTATAGTTATATCTATTTAATAGTGATTTTGTCCTTGTTTAGTTGAATTTTGTCATTTGGTAATTTTTTTTTGTCATTTTTTAATCTACTTATGCCTCAGAGAAGAAGCTCTTGTGTAATTGAAAATGTCTTTCTTCTACCTATATTAAAAAAAAACATAAAATTCACATCATACTCCATTTCCCCCCCATGCAATCCTATATTTACTTTGTTTTCTGGAAACGAATATTAGTATGAAAAAGGTCAACTTCAGAATGCTATTATACCTGTCAGGTGCCTTGCTTTTTTGTCTGCTTACTTTTAGTTGTTTTCATTGTAATTGAAGATCAGTAACTTTATCAAGATATATCTCAGTATAAATCACTCTTTATGAAATTTTTCTAGTGTTTAATATACTTATTCAATAATTAATTTGATAATTTTATTCAGTGTAATTTCAGTTATTCTTCCCTTTATTTTCTATTTCAGTATCAGTTACTATGTGTGTGTTGAATTTCTTTGGCCATCTCTGTGTTGCCTCAAGAAATGTAGTTTAGCATAAGCGTTAAGTACCTGCACTCTTACAAAGGCCTGATTAGGTTTCACTGGCAGTTCCATAATCTAGTTGCTGTGTGACCACAGGATAATTTACTTAATCTTTTAGCCTCAGTTAATCCACTGAGTTTATCGTCTGTAATGTGGAAATAAGATAATTTTCTTCAGAATATTTTTGTGATAATTAAACAAGTTGATATGTGTAAGGTGCTTAGACCAGAGCCAAGAAGATGGTCATAATATGTAGGATTTATTAATTAATATTTCTGCTCTCTGCTTCATCATTTTTTTTTTCTGTAATGACTTTTATCCAATTATCTTCCTCCCTGTATTCTACTTATTTCTCTAAATATTTTTATACTAATAAATGTTTTTAGTGACCTATATTCTAATATAAATATTTTTAAATTTATGCAATGGTTTATTATTTTTAACTTGCCAAGATATGCCAAGACAGTATGCTTTTTTTTCTACCTATAAAAAGCTATAAGAGGGCTTCCCTGGTGGCGCAGTGGTTGAGAGTCCGCCTGCCAATGCAGGGGGTACGGGTTCGTACCCTGGTCCGGGAAGATCCCACATGCCGCGGAGCGGCTGGGTCCGTGAGCCATGGCCGCTGAGCCTGCGCGTCCGGAGCCTGTGCTCCGCAACGGGAGAGGTCACAACAGTGAGAGGCCCACGTAACACACACAAAAAAAAAAAGAAAGAAAGAAAGAAAGAAAAAGCTGTAAGAGCCTTTTAACTTCTGTTTCTTCTTCTGTTTAAGATATTTGTAAAAACAGTTCTTTTTTCACTAATTTATTTTATACTGTTTGGTAAACGTTTGTGTAAATGTTTGTGTAAAGTATTCTTATATTTCTAAGCCTGAAATTAACAATTCATCTATAATTCTAAATTATTCTCTCCTTTAGTGCTACTTTAAAGTGTGTGTCTGTTCATAGCTACCAACTTGGCAGCTGTGGTGAGGAACAAGGACACTACAGAAAAACTAAGCCAAAGCTCCACAACCCTACTCATCCTATTTTTATAAAGAATTCTCTGAAATTACTGACTACAAGAAAAAACTTTACTCAGGAAACTGTCTCTATTCAATAAATACAAATGGAATGTTTTCCTTTGTTTCTTCTTTTTGATCATTTTGAAGGATTTCAAGTGTAGAAGTTGAAGAAGGTTTGAATCCATCATATTTTATTCAGAGTTGTTTAAAACATTTTACTGTCTTTTCAAAAAACAATACCAGAAAGCAACATTTTCAAATTTATAAATAGCACAGGTAATAAAAAGGCCTTGGTCATTATTTTGGATGTAGTACCATAATGATCTATCATTTTTTCAGATGGAAATAAATGGTTGAATCCAGAACTATGTTTTTGCCCTGCATTAAGATATAAACTTACTGGAGACTTCGCTGGTGGTGCAGTGGTTAAGAATCCACCACCAATGCAGGGAACACGAGTTCAAGCCCTGGTCCGGGAAGATCCCACATGTCACAGATCAATTAAGCCCACGTGCCACAACTACTGAAGCCCGCGCACCTAGAGCCCATGCTCTGCAACAAGGGAAGCCACCGCAATGAGAAGCCTGAGCACTGCAGTGAAGAGTAGCCCCTGCTCACCACAACTAGAGGAAGCTCGCACGCAGCAACAAGATCCAACACAGCCAAAAATAATAAAATAAATAAATAAATACATTTATTAAAAAAAGATATAAACCTACCAATATTTACAGAACAATTAGATTGGAGATTGTTCTATGATGAATCAGAGTAAATAAACGTATATATGTATGTGTGTGTGTGTGTGTGTGTGTGTGTGTGTGTGTGTGTGTGTAAATGGCAATGTACTTGTATCCCTCTATTCCCAGTCCCTGGGAGCAGGACATGTGAAATAGTTATTGGTATCAGAGGAATAGTCTTGAGTATTTGTAATTCTTTTTTTATAGTAATTGTATTTGCCAGGATTCTCCAGAGAAATAGAACCAAAAGGATGTGTATATATTTATATCTATATCTGTGTCTGTGTCTGTGTCTATATCTATATCTATACCCATATCTGTGTTTGTATATATCTATTGTTATAAAGAAATTGACTCATAGGATTATGGAGGGTGACAAGTCCAAAATCTGCAAGGCAGATAACCAGGGGACCTGTTACTGCAGTTTCCATCCAAAGGCTCACAGAATGGAGACTCTGGAGAACCAATGTTCCAGTTCAAATCTGAAGGTCATGCTGTACAGCCAGGAAGAACCAATGTTGCAGATGAAGTCCAAAGTCAGTCAACTAAAGAAATTCTTTCTTGCTTGGGTGAAGCCAGTCTTTTTTTTCTATTCAGGGACTCAACTGATTGGATGAGGCCCACTCACATTATGGAGAGCAACCTACTTTGCTCAAAAGCCACTGATTTAAATGTTAATCTCATCTAAAACTGCTCTCAGAAATATACCCAAAATAATCTTTGATCAAATATGGGCATCCCATGACCCAGACAAATAGACACATAAAATTAACCATCATAATAATTATCTTAGGGATTTAAATGAATTGTCAGTTAATGAGAGCCCTAATAATTAATATTTACTGGTTGTGATCAATCATAACTCAACAAAAGAACATAAGAAAAAATAAGATCCCTTTCTTTCTAAAACGTGGTGATACAGTGTTTTAAAAAAACATAAATGAATGAGTAAAAAAGTAAAGCCTGTGTACAGACATCAGCCCATTTACAAACAAATAGTCCTTCTAAAAATTGGCAGTTGAGTTCTGCCCATGTGGGAGTAAAATCTATTCTGTAAAGAGAAACAATTTATACATAAACAGCTTCAAAAAGACTTTCCCTTAAAAAATTAGGCAATTGAATTTATTGTTCAAAATCAATGTTTTCTTTATTAAATTCATTGTGTTTGACTTACTATTTTGCAATTTCAAAACTTTATTAAAAATAAAATTATCATTTTTAAAGCCCTGGAGGAAGTTTTTCTTTTATCTTGAAATCCCAGCTGCTAACTTTTAAACAATCTAGGCAATTTACAATTGAACTAGTGTCTAAGTGTGGTTTTTTAACATCATGAGATAAACACACTGCTGATTGTCATTTCTTTTTACCGTATTGATAGTTGATTACTATTCACTCAATTCTATCAATTGAGCTGATCTCAAGTTGGCAGCTAAGTCATCTGAAAAAGTGGTGTTCTACTTCCAGGCTTTGATACCAGAAATGTTTGGAGAAAGTCACCTGAAATGTCTTTCATTCAGCTCTTCTGAGGTTCATTTTTCAAACTATTCCACTGGGATATTCAGAGAATGAGGTGTTAATAAAACACTATTCCTTGTCAACTCTTATACAGTGCTTACTATGTGCTGAACACTTGTCTGAGTACTTTTTGTATAGTAACACTCTTAATTCTCACAGTAAATCTATGAGCTATGTACGGTCTCATGCCCATTTTAAAGACTAAGTAAATGAGACACAGAAGGTGAATTAACTTTACGAAGTTCATAGTGGTAGTAAGAGATGGAAGCATGATTCATATTCACATAGTCTGGCTGCTCAGTCCATGTTCTTAATCACTTGAGTTTACTACTTCTACACCAAAGGTATTCATGCAACATTATTGCTAGCTGCTCATATTCCATATTAAAGAGCTTGTTTAGTATGACATAAGATGAAAATATATAAAGATGTCTACATGGCAAAAAAGATAAGTGCATATCCATACATAGCAGGAAAATGCAAAATAGAACCTCAGAGAGAAACTATGTCATACCCACCATGAGAATGGAATTTTTTTAAGTGTAATATCATCAAGGGATAGCAAGGATGTGGTAAAGTCAGAATATTTATATGCCTTTGACAGAGATGTAAATTAGTGTAAATCTTATAAAAAACTATTTGACCTGCCTATTAAAATTAGATATGCATATAATTTCTGTGTCTGCCTTTGGCATCTAACCAGCAATCCCACCCCTAGCTGTATGGCCTAGAAAAACTTGCATTTGCTGGAATTGTTTTCCAATTTTTCCATCAAATTTCCAATTTAATGAAATTCAGGAGGAATTTTTTTTCTTTTTTTGTGGAGGGTGCCAGAAATAGTCCTTTCTGAAGTTTCCAGGTGGTATTTTCTGTAAGACAGATTGTGGTTTGCTTCTCTAGTACATACAGAAGACTGCTAACAGCTTTGTTATCTCCTAATGTTGTGTTTGGACATTTGACTTATTCTGTGGCAGAGAAGCTTCTGGACTCTTATGTCAGGAGATTTTTCTCTAACTCTAGCCTCCTACTTAACAGTGACAAAAATGCTGCCTTTCTAACTCTGTTCCTGTTCTTTAAAAAATGTCTTCCCTTAACTTTACACTTAAGACAACCTGTCTACAGCATCAAAAAACAGCATGTTCTGTGGGAAAAGGGTGATTTTTTAAAATGCTTGTTAGAGAATACTTAATTCCAAGCCATGTGCTCATTAACGAAACCACTTTATCAAATACTTAAAAAGTAACTTTTGTGTGGGAAATTTTAAGCATTTTCCGGTAACCCCATGGACTTTTATAGTATTAGTATGAACTAAGTGACAAAATTAAAATAAAGAATAAAAGGGATTGGGTTTTACAGATAACAAAGTGGAAAGTGGGAAATAAACATCTCACTTACTGAAATATATATATGCATGTGTATACACACACACACACACACACACACACAATGGAATATCACTCAGCCATTAAAAAGAATGAAATAATGCCAGTTGCAGCAACATGGATGGAACTAGAGACTATCATACTAAGAGAAATAAGTCAGAAAAAGAAAGACAAATACCATATGATATCATTTGTATGTGGAAACTAAAATACGACACGAACATATTTACAAAACAGAAACAGACTCACAGACACAGAGAACAGACTTGTGGTTGTCAAGGGGGGTAGATCAGGAAGGAAGTACTGAGAGTTTAGGATTAGCATATGCAAACTATTATATAGGATGGATAAACAACAAGGTCCTTCTGTATAGCACAGGGAACTATATTAAATATCCTGTGATAAACCATAATGGAAAAGAATATGAAAAAGAATGTATATATGTATAACTGAGTCATTTTGCTGTGCAGCAGAAATTAACACAACATTGTAAATCAACTATACTTCAATACAATTTTAAAAAAGAAAAGAAAGATTTATTGGCCAAATGAAAACATGATTTATACTATAAAGAAGTGTTTTTTTTATATTCAACTTTTCATATCTTTTATTTTTCTGGGGTATAGACTATTAGTAGGTCAGAGCTTTATTACATGTCTTCTATAACTCGTGAAATTTGAAAGTTTGGATAAGTGGACAAACATAGAATTGACTTAATTATGCCATGTGGTGTACATAATTCAGAAGTTCAATCTTTCATTACTTACTTTTAAATAAAAAAATACATGATGGAATAATAGATGGTAAAGGGAAAGACAGATGTGTGATAAAGTAAGCATGTTAATAGCTAGGTAGTGGATATACAAGTTATCATTATATAATTAGTTCAACTTTTCTGGATGTTTGAAAATTTTTCATGTCAAAATGTTGGAGGAAAAGAGGAATACATGGCACTTACTATGGTTGAAGTTGCCTTTGTTCTGACTGAGATCCTGAATGATGACATGCCAGGAGAGAATGGCTGAGAGAACAGGCTGCTGACATGAGGTGACCTTCCTTTCAGGGAGTAGGAGAAAAAATAATAAAAATTAATGTATGTCTCTTATACTCCTGATTGCCTTGAAAGATCACAGACATTATAAGCCATCCTTGGGTGTATACTAGGGTACAGATTTTGAACAGATTAAGTTAATAAGCAGGCTTTATAAACATAAAGGAATGTGGGTGAATTCATCAACAGAATTTTTGACTGAATTTAAGGCTTTGCAGTCATCAATTAATGCATATTCCATCTATCTGAAAGATTGTTTGCCTGTTTAAAAGATGCACACATTTTATGTTGTCATTTATTGCCCTCTAAATCATTCTTGAAAATCACAACTGGGCATTTTGCCTATAAAATATAATTATACTAGAAGTTTCAGCTTACATTTTGTCTAAAATCATAAGTGCAGTTAAATATCCTAAAAGTGAAAAAAAATGAAAAGGATAGGAAAATAATCTATCTAAATAAAGAGGAAAGTGAAAAAGCGACAAAAGGAGAAAAGACAAAAGGAGGAAGGGAAAAGAAATATTAGATTCACCCTAGAATGAATGGAAGTGGCAAACTTCAGTAATGTTTAGCTGGTTAAACAATTTAATGATTTCACTTTGGGTGCATATTCAATTTAAGGCTCAAACTCTGTATTGAGTATCTTTATACTTCTTTATCATTCTTCCCCCCACATTTCCCCTTAAAATATTCTTTAAAACTTGATTTTGGATATCAGGCAAAATGTATTATTCCACAGTGATGGGTTAATTTATCTGTCTCTCAGGTGATTCTCTATCTCAGGTTGCTCTTGAACATTGTCTCATGACACTTGATCTCTTTTTGTTACCTTACAACCTATCAGCTGAATTATCCATGACTGTTGTGACTGTTCTCTTGGCACATTAAGGACTTTCTTTCCTTGTCCTGCCAACCCCTACTTTAAGATTGACTCCAACATAATACTGTGGATTCTCTGAAACCCATGAGGCATGTGCATCATCCCATCCCTGGCTTCAGCAGTGACCCTATAGCTATTGTTTTGGGATCACCTCACTCATCACCAAAGCAACACTATAGCAGGTGCATAGGTTTTCAATTCTCAGTCACCTTTTATGTATGAGTATAATATCATTCCTATGCCACACAGATTCCTAAGTGCCTGACAAACATGCTCCATTCTGCATGGGACACTCTGTGAGGCTGTTTCTTCCAGAATCCTAAATAAGACCACGTGCCCATCTGCTTTATTCTTTCCTCTTAATCTGAGGTTTCCATTCTGTCAGTGATTTCCACTTTCCCTTTCTGGACCAAAGCTTAGAAGTAAAAAGTGATCAAAGTCTGGTTTTCTGATAGATATAGATAGTTGGGTTTTTGTTTGTTTGTTTGTTTAACCAGCCAAGGCTCTCTCTACTTACCTTATCCACAAAGCTCCTTTTCTCCTTTCATTTCTAAGTAGAATCCACCCACTTTCTCCATAGAGTGACAGAGTGTCAAGGTGTTGCTTTAAGTGTAGAAAGACTGAAAAGGAGGAAAAATTGTTGAAGGAAATATATCCAGGGATTTCACAAAATGTTAACACTACTACTAAATTATTTATACTGTATGCCATGATTTATAAAAATCACGGCAAACAATTTTTACAGGTCCTTTAACAAAACTATTATGTGCCAATCTTATCATTTATTTTCTACATATTCACATCAAAAGAGTGTAAATACAGAACATGAGTCAACTTAAATTATCAATAAATATATGTACTAATTCAAAATCCAGTAACTCAATATAATATTCCTATGAGGTTGACAAAATCCAAGGTCAAACCTATGAATTCTAGTATATGGTTTTGATCACTGCTTTCTTATCAATAAACATGGTGTACTTTCCATTAAAACATAAACTTACTAAAGTTGCTTATGTGTCTGTTCTATGATTCAGCAATCCCACTGTTAGAGATATACCCAAGGAAAATGCAGGCATGTGTTGATCAGAGGACATGTACAAAAATTTTCTTATCAGCTTTATTCTTGATGGCCAAAAACTGGAAATAACCCAAATGTGGATGAGTGATAAAAAAATGGTATAAGCCACAATCTGATGGATCTCGCAGATAATATGTTTAGAGAAAGTAAAACACCACATTTCTGTGTGATTCCATTTGTATGAAGTTCAAAAAAAGATAAAGCTAACTTATGGTCACTGGGGATAGAATATGTGCTATTTCTGACGTGCCAAGGAAGAACACTAACAAGTCTTTTTGTGATGTTGGGTGTGTTCCATATCTTGATAAGTAGTAGTTAGATGAGTATCCATATATGTAAAAATCCATCACAGAAAATACTTACCAATTAATAAATTTTGCACACTTCACTATACTAATGTTTTATCCCTCACCTCCAAAATATTATATATATATATATATATATATATATATATATATATATATGATAAGTTTTAAACTGATGTGTTTCTCTGGAGGAATGGTAAGTTATAAAAGATTTCATGACAAAATATTAACCTTTTTTCCTTAAAGGGTTAATCAGCATTCATAGCATAATCATATTAGTATCTGAATTATTGCTACTTTCCTCTTCCCCTTTAGATGTTATTAATGCCAAAAGGACTGACATGTAAGGCTAAATAACTCAGACTGTTTAGATAAATTCTTAACCTTATTTAAGAAGGTTATTATTCTTAACCTTATTTAATTCTTAACCTACTTAAGAGCAGAGCACATGGAAATTTGAGGGTCCTTGGGGTTAGTGGACTTATTTTCTAGAACACTGTTATTTTCATGTTCCAGCTGTGTATGCTTGAACACATCTTTTAACCTTGCTGAGTATACTTTAGCTTCCTTATCTGTAAAACTGAATACTTACAATATCTACTGCACAGGGTTGTTTGAGTTAAAAGGAATAATGGATTAAAGGATGCCTAATAGATCTAATGATAAAATGCATTACTTAACATGTAGCTGGTTTTCTATTCTTTGTTAAATATCACCTCTGAATATCTTCAGACAGAAGTGAAGTGGTGAGGATAAGAGTGGAGGTGGGGTGAGAGTAGATGGAAAGATAATTAAGACCAAGCTTCTGCTCTTTGTCCATTTATAATCAATTAGTCATAGTGAAACTAGGACACACATGTCTATAATTAAAGATATATTAAAATAATTATGCAATGAGTGATGCAAAGCAGAGGGTTACTAGCATAGAAGAGCATCTCTCCTTTAGGGCTCAGGAAAGACCATCTGAGGGACAAATACATTTGGGGCAGTCTTTTAAATATAAAATATTTACACAGGTGCATTACAAAAAGGGTATATAATGTAGGAATGCACAACACCTCTAGGAAGCACACAGTTTAAATTTAGCATAAATATTTAACATATATAATGAATAGCAGAAAGTAAAGTGGAATGTATATAGGTCACAGGCATATTGTAGAATAACAAAAGTTCCATGTTATGTCATTGGAAATAATAGGTCCTTACGTATTTTGTAAAAGAAGTAACACAAATATTATTATCATTTTCCCTCCTTCACTACAGAATTTATAGTAAGGACATTTACAATAAAATATTAATAGCAGTAATGAGAATGCATGTAGAAGGATGCAAAACAATCATATTTTTTTAATTCATAAGAATGTAAGCAATTGACCCTTTTAGGAATGCAAGAAAATACCTGTATCTCTTCTAAAATAGATTTCTTCATTTCTATATCCAGATCAAGAACAGACTCTGAATAGGATCTGGTGAGAAGTATTGACTGCTGCTATAGACAATGCTTGTGTCCTATCAAAATTCATATGTTGAAACCTAATCTCCAGTGTGATGGTATTTGGAGCTGGGGCTCTTGGGAGATGATTTGGTCATGAGGGTAGAGCTCTCATAGGGATTAGTGACCTTATGAAAGAGAACATAGAGAGTTCCTTTGTCCCTTCTACCATGTGACAGACACATGTTATGAGGACACAGCAAAAGATGGCCATCTAAGAATCAGGAAGTGGACCCTCACCAAACATCAAATCTGCTGGAGCCTTGATGTTGGATTCTTAGACTCCAGAACTGTAAGAAATAGATGTTTGTTTTTAAAGCTAGCCAGTCTATGGTATTTTTGTTATAGCAGGCCCAAAGAACTAACATAACTGCTAAAACTAGGTGAGATATATAGCCTGGACTTTCCTTTAGACTCTGTTGAATATGATTCTCAAATTTCTAGGCAGATTCTATTCAGCATCAAGATTGTGGGACCAAACACCTCAAAATACTGAGACAGATAAGACCGTGCTTTCCTCTGGAGTTCCTACAATAACAACAGCATCTTAACTCAGCAGCTGAGAACTCCCATCTCTACTCTCTCTGATCTGACTTCTTCCCTCTTGCCTTAGTCTCTATCCTACTATCATTCACCATTCTCTCCCTTCCCTCTTCCACACTCTCTGCACACACACACCCAAACACATGCACACACATTTCAGCAGGAGGTGGTATAACTGTCATTTGGTATTTGCTCAACATATCTAAAAATATAGTGTAGCATCAAAAGTTAAATTTAACTTCTTTCTTTAAAGTCAACATCTTGTTTATTGAAAAATTGTCAGTGTTTTCCTCCAAGTTAGAAATACTCTCTTAAAACAATGGCTTATTGAGGGAATCCCATAGATGCTCAACAGTAGAAGTATGAATAGTGTTGCTGCAGTTCAGCTATTTGTGAATAATTCTTGGTGAGCATTTCTCAGTCTGATCTAAAGGCAATAACAGCAACTCATTTTCTTTCTTAGAGACTGAAAAGATATTGCAGGACACCTTGAAAATAAGTAATTTGAAATGCCTTATTAACATGGTCACAGGTTAATACTAAGAAAAAAAAGCATGAATATTTGACAATGATGATGACCATGTTTTTGTTATTTCTGTTTGTTACCTTAATCTAGGTTATACTATCTCCACTAGTGGATCTAAGTTTTTGAGCCTTGAAGCCTATAAAAGTGTTGGACTCTCTACAATAATACAAAATTATAAGTGCAAAATTGGGTACATGGCATTGAAAGGGCCAGTACAAGTGAGAGATCTTAAAGCTTAATTTTTGTTAGACTCAGAACAAATTCATCCCAGTACCCCACCAAAAATGTGGGCAACTCATTTCCGACTACACACAAAATTGTGCTAAGTTTTTCTTAGATTTCCTCTGATCAAAATTTTTTGAGGAAACTTGTAAACTAATAATACACTCCATTTTTTAGATAGAAGTCTCCTGATCACCAAGAATTTGAATCTAATATTTTTAAGGTGAAATGGTATGTATTCAATTTGTATCCTAGCCTTATACATATCAGTGTTCTTACCATTAGTTTCTTTTTCTCTTAAAAATTACCTTTTCCACATATTTCAATAATCACAGAATATATTTCCTTTCAGGTGACTTTTAGTTATTATTCTTAGTTGTGTATGAGCTCTACTTATTATCATTTTTATTGAAAACCATCTTATATTTTGCTTCTCTTTTTTAACACATAGCATATTCTATTTATTTGTCCAATTTCATGACACATGAACTCTTGACCTTATATAAAAACAAGATTCCTAGAATAATTATTTGGCTTCACTACACAAGAGAGTCTGGGAGAAAAAAAATACATTCTCTTCTAGTTGGTTCTGGAATTTTGTTTGCTTGCTTGTCCATCTTTTCTATACTCAAAAAATGTCTTCATTCTTTGCCTGGACATTACATCAAATCAACCTCAGGCAAAAGCTTTTTCTGAACTGAAGCTGAATTAATTTCCCCTATTTGTCTGTATTTCAATACTTCAATCATAATTGCTCTGAAGAGAAGATTTAGCTAGCTTCCTTAGCCTTTTAGCTTTTTATTGATGGTACTTTTTCATTTTCCTCTGTTATCCCAAACATTATTCAAAAGATATTTAAGAAGTTCTCACAGTTAGAAACACAGATAGTCCTTCACTCACCAGCTACTAAGGAACACTGATGAGCCCATTATCATGAATATTATCAAATTCTCACTGAAAATCAATAATTATTGCAACAAAAATAATCAACAGAGTCCATAAAATATCTATCTTGAGATGAATTGAAGGTCTCCACATGACTTACATTATTTTTTATTTACATATATTTACAAATATATGAAAGTGAAGAAATGAAAATCTTAGTAAAAACTGAGATCTTAGTATTGGTCAAATCTTCTTGCAGTATAAAATACTTTTGCAATGTTGGGTCTATTTCCTCTTAATAATGCAAAAGTGACATTTAAAATAAATTTTTAAGGTGGATGTGGTGGTGTTTTGTACGAAAAAAATCCTCAACAATTTCACTACCTATGCAAAATCAACAACATTTAGTAAAGGTTAAACAACTTTCTTTGGTAAATGGCAAATTACATTGATTTCATCTCAATTTAACTTAATGCAATTTAATGAGTATAATGAAGCATTATTTATTTCACTGAATTGGATGATGGAGAATCTCTATAATGCAGATTCTTTATCACAAAGGTGATTACTATATTTTGAGAAAATAACACACAAATCAAAAATAAAACGTAATTTTGAATAATATTTTATAGAGGCTTGCAAAGTATATATTTTTAATCATTTGCTACACAATGTGTTAGCACTGTACATTGCCAATGAGAAAGATAATTCAAAGATACAAATGTGACAAAAATTTTAAATATCTGTGTTAAAACACTAAAGTGATATCTGGTAAGAAAACAGGTTTTGGATTCATGCACACACATAGCACACTAATTTATTTTAATTGAGATATAATCGACATATAACATTGTATAAGTTTAAGGCATATAAAATGTTCATTTGCTACATTTGTACTTTGCAATACAAATTCCGCTGTAGCATTAGCTAACATCTCCATCAGGTCACATACTTATTTATTTTCTATGGTGAGAATATTTTAGATCTTGTATCAGCAACTTTAAAGTGTATAATAACATATTATTAACTATAATCACAATACTGTGCATTAGCTGTCCAGAACTTATTAATAAACTTACCCCCTAAGAACTGTTTTTGCAGTATCATATAGGTTTGGGCTTGCTGTTTTTTAATTTATATTTGTTTTGAGATATTTTTTAATTTACCTTTTGTTTTCTTCTTTGATTCATTGGTTGTTCAGAAGTGTGTTGTTTAGTTTCCATGTTTGTAAATTTTCCAGTTTTTCTCTTATTGTTGATTACTAGTTTTATACCATTGTGGTTGAAAAAGACACTTGGTATGATTTCAATTTTCTTAAGACTTTTAAGACTTATTTTTGGCCTATCATTTGATATACTTGTGAATATTCTGTGTGCATGTGAGAAGAATGTGTATTATGTTTCTGTTGAATGGAATGTTATCTCTATATCTGTTAGTTTCCTTTGACCTAAAGTATGGTTCAAATACATCTTTTCCTTGTTGTATTTATGTCAAGATGATCTATACATTGCTGAAAGTGGGGTATTGAGTTTCTTTACTGTTATTGTGTTGTTGTCTGTTTCTCCATTCAGATCTGTTAGTATTTGCTTAATATATTTATGTGCTCTGATGTTTGATGAATATTTTTAAACACTTTATAACTTCTTGATGAGTTGACCCTTTTATCATTATATAATGACCTTCTTTGTTTCTTGTTACCATTTTTGGCTTAAAGTCTCTTTTGTCTGATATAAGTGTAAGTAACCCCACTCTCTTTTTGATTTCCACTTGCATGGCATATATTTTCCATCTCTTCACTTTGAGCCTATGCATGTCCTTAAATAGTAAGTGAATCTCATGTAGGCAACACATAGTTGGGTCTTCTTTTTTTAATCTATCCACTTAGACATTTTATGACTTTAGATTGGAGAAATACTGTCATTTACATTTAGATTAATTATTGATATGTAAGAACTCACTAATGCCATCTTATTAAGAGTTTTTTGGCTGTTTTGTAGATCTAGTATTCCATTTTTCTTCTTTTGCTGCCTAATTTTGTGGGTTGGTGATTTGCCTTGGTGGTGTGCTGTGATTCCTCTCTCTTTCTCTTTTGTGAATCTACTATAGGTTTTTGCTTTTTGATTACCATGAGGCTTATGTAAAACACCTTGTAGATACAACAGTTTATTTTATGCTGATAGCAACTCAACTTCAGTCTCATACAAAAACTACTTCTTCTTTCCCCACTTTATGTTTTTAATGTCACAATTTACCTCCTTGTATATTGTGAATTCATTAACAAATTATATTACATTTTAATACTTTTTTTAATCTTTGCACTATAGTTAAGAGATTAACACAATATCATATTGCAGAATAGAGTTTTCTGAATCAGACTATATATTTACCTTTAGTAGTGTGTTTTATATTTTCATATGTTTTCAGGTTACTAATTAGTGTCTTTTTATTTCAGTGTGAAGAATTATTTTCAGCATTTCTTCTAAGGCAGGTGTAGTGGTGACAAGCTTCCTCAGCTTTTGTTTGTCTGGGAAAGTTTTTATTTTTCCTCCTTTCTGAAGGATAGGATTTGCCAAACAGAATGTTCTTGGCTGGCCATATTTTTTTCTTTTTCCTTTGAGCACTTTGAATATATCTTTCCACTCTTTCCTAGCCTGTAAGATTTTTTTCTGAGAATTCCACTGATAGCCTAATGAGGGTTCCTTTGTAGGTTACAGTCTTTTTGCCTTTTTCTGTTTTTAAGATCCTTTCTTTGTCTTTGATTTTTGATAGTTTCATTATAATTTGTCTTAGAGAAGATTTTTTTAATTAAAATAATGAGGTAATCCACTAGCTTCATGAACTTGGATGTCCAAATCTCTTCCCAGGTTTGGGAAATTCTCAGCCATTTGAGGACACAGCAAGAAGGTGGTTATATGCAAGCCAGTAACAGAGCCTCATCAGAAGCCAAACCCTGCCAGAAGCTTCTTGGATTTTCAGCCTCCAGAATTGTGAGAAAAATATATATCTGCTCAGCCACTCATTCCACGGCATTTTGTTATGGCAGCCTAAGTTGACTAACACAAGAGCACCAAGAAAAAAATTTAGTTTCTACATGCATTATGTTCAAATTGTGAAGAAACCTATGTTGATAACATGTATAAAACTTACTAATATGATAGAAAAATCTTTCACTGTTAAGATTATCAATGACTTCCAAAAAAGACATCATTATTCCATAATTGTATTATTATTATATGTTATATAATATTTTACATTCAATTTAAAATAAATTTGTTTAGACCATTTTATTATTTGAGCTTATTTTTACTGTGATTTTCTTTTTATTTTTTTGAAATGGGTGATTTCTCAAAAAACAGAGAATGTATGGAATATTGAAGAAAGTGCAAATGGGTCATGTTACACAGGATTAAGGAGCTAGAAAACGTCCAGTTTAATGTCAGACTCCCACAGCCTCATTCACTGAAGGTGTAGAAATAATGATTAATTCGTGTATGGAAAAAAAAATTTAGACAATTTTAGATTTGGGGCTAACTTTGTCTGTGATAAAGTTACAATAGATCATCTAGGGCCTAAAATAATTTTTAAAATATGCTTCAAGAAACAGTAAAAATCCATGCCAAAATCTGCTCAAATCAGAATTATACTCATATGCCTTTCAAATATTCAGAAAATGATAATATTAACTCAAACCACTGTTCTCATGTTTTGGTCTCTAATTTCAAGTTCAAATTTTATATTAACATTTTTAGAATTAGTTTTTAAAAAAGCTATCAAATTCAACCATTCATCTTGAAAATAAGCTACTGTGTTATTTAGGGTCTTGAATATCTCTGAAGACTGATTTTTTGGACTAAGTTTAGAAGTGTGCATATAAACCATGATTTTTGATCAATTTAAACTAATACTGATTTATTCTTGGCCCCAGATATGTATATGCAAACACAAATAAAAGTCTGGTTAAAGAGAGATATGCCTTTTGCAGTGAGATTCACAGACTAACACTTCCCTCCAACTCATGTTTTACCAGTCCAGGGAAGCTGAGCCAATATGAGTCATGCCCTATCATCCAGTACAGTGACTGCAATAAAGCTAGAAGCCTCACCCATGATTAGATAATGCTTGGGGGAAACTTTGTTATTCACTGACCCTGCAAGGAATGGCACAGAATGCAGAGCAAGAATCCTGGCAGCCTGTGCCATGGCTTCTGAAAACAATGTTAGCTCAGAGAAAAATATATGCCTCTGGGCTGAACTGTGTGGGCTTTTTTGTTCTCTCCATATCCACCGTTTCACAAATTGAGGTCAAATTCCAGTGCAAGGCATATTAAACAAGTTTCAGGGTATTATACTAGTTTTTCCTTTAAATCCCACAGACAATGTCAAATTAATAATTATATTTTTTGCTTTTATCTAAGGAAAACTATTTACTTTTCTTTCACAAATATTATACAACCACAGATACCTAAATACACAAAGCAAAATATAAAATCTATCTTTGTCCCAACAAGGTAATCAGTTTATTAGCTTTCTTTCAGATAATATTTGTTAGAATCACATATCATCATTGTAAATGAGATGGGAATAGGAAAGCCATATGTTAAAGGATGTCTGAGGAGTCTAAATAGTGGGGACCTAGACACTAGCAGTGACCAAATTTCTACTTTTCTTCTAGGAAGGCAGAAGAAATGCATGTTATTAGTTGTACCGTCCAAGAAAAAAAGACCAGTTCAACAGTAAATATTAATATAAAAAATAGTAGTCTTCTCTCTTTATTTTTGGTGTTTATGTATTTTTTTATTCCTATCAGGTGCTCAAACCTTACCCAATCTCTTCTAACACAAACAAAAATTTTACAGTTAGTTCACGATATTGAGCTAGTGAAGAGAAATATAAGTCTTCATAAAATTGCCTCCATTTTAATATAAAAAAGAGGACAATGTTTAACAGAATAACAAAAATAATCACAGAATTTCAGAATTTACCAACAGGGTTAGATGTGGATGACAAATTTTCAGGCTCATTTCATGTCTCCCCACACAGTCTCCTGTAGATATTGCCTCAGCTTAAGAGTATTTCATAACTCAGTGAAGAAATGTGGCATAAGTTTTTTGACAAATTACCAGTAGCACTCCATCCCATTTACCTGGGTCCATCATACGGTCAGAGCTTTGTGATTTTTGATTACTGAGAATAACGACAACATGTTCATGACTAAGAGGAAATCACTTGCATAGTAATTAATTCTGCTTCAATACATGCCTTAGGAAATATTTCAACCTGAAAGCTATCCTTCCTCCCTAGTTTTCCTGGTCATTATTCTCATCTGAAAATGTATTTATAATGAAGTCAACCAAGCATTGTTGCAACTGAATGTTAGGTGGAGCACGTCCCCTTTCTTTAGCATGAGTTATTTCATACACAATTTTGAAAGTGCAATATTTGCCTGCAGTGCTATTCTGCCTTCACAATCATATTTGGTATCTTCTCTTCATCCTACACTACCTGTAACCCACCTTGCTACCCCAAATAAACTGTCAGATAATAAAGGATTTAATAAACTAATTCAAGCTCAGGTGTCAGTGCTTCAAAATGGTTAATTATATATTTTTTGAATATTGGTTAATATTTTAACCAAAAGAAAGATGTCTTACATGTATCATTGCAAGTTTGTTTGTTTTTTTCCTCAGAATATATTTAAGCAAGAGCAACTTTTTCACATCACTTACCTCAGCATTTTCCAACTCCAGTGTGCATCCGGGCCCTATCACTAACAGGGATTTATAAAATACTGATCATGAGGTTCCTCCAGAGACTCTGATTTGGTACACATGGGGGTAGGGCCTTGGCGTCTGTGTTTATAAAGAACAGCCAGGATTGAAGACAGCTGATTCAATCACATCTTTAAATGGCAGTAGCTTAGTCTGTGTGAATTTAAGACTGGTGTGGGTGATTGGATTCATTTGCTACAAAGTGATTTGATACGAATTTGCTTTACTGCATACTTTGGTAAATTCAGGAGATTCTGCAAGTTGAATTAATAATAGGTAAGATGAGGCAATAGAGGAGCATCTCATATTTACGGTGCTACATGTCTGGTTAATGATTCCACCTTCCATCAGCATCCACGGTTTCTCTCTTTAAAAAGGTCATTGTCACTATGATGTTGCAGAAAAGTAGATGTCGCTAAACAGCTTAATATATGTTTCTTTTAAAGCTTTTTAACATGAAAATATCAGATTCTTAGATGTGGTTTTAGGGAGAAAACATATTGGTAAAAATGTCTATGTATTAAGCTTTTAAATTGTATTTTTATCGTATTCATTAGACATACATTTTCAAATAGTGTTGCATATTTGTGTGCTACTCAATCTGTTTACAGAAGATTCACAAAGGTATTCACTAGAGATTAATAGGTAGTTAAATTCTGTCCCTTCTTCCACTCTCCACCTTAATTCAAGGTCTTATGGAAATCTTGGTTAATTAGACCACAACAAGTTTACATAGATGTATTTATTCTAATCACTGTGTCTAAGAAAAGAGAAAAGTCACACATCAAGTAACAGATGGCATCCTTGGTTATAGGCAACTGAAGTAGATTAGGAAATGTTTTATTTAACATTCAATGTACCTACTCCTAAAAAATCCAAGCAATTTTTGTTTGTTTTAATTTTGCTTCACAGTTGAGTACCACTGTATTATTCTTTAAGGGTTAAGTTTGTTCTCACTGCTCATCTGTATCATGCTCAACTATTTTCTGTAACTGGAGAAATCTCAAAACAGGTGTTTAGAAACGCTGTTATTTTCCATTTGGCTCCCAAAAGGAGAACAATACAAGCAGCCATTTCCCTCAGCTCTGGCTCTGCACCAGTGAGAAAGTGCCATAACAGAAGCAATCACTCAGAGAGAAAGTAACATGTATTCTCTCTTCTGGGAAATCTATGGGATACTTGAAAGATGATTGGTTTGTGGGACAAACACTGTGAAAAGAGAATAACCAGAATCCAGCTGTGATCATTATTGGTATAAAGAACAGGTGGAAATACACTTGGGAATTGTACATAACATTAAAATATGTATGTTTAGATGACCCCATTTTCAGGGCGCCATTATATATTTTCTTTTTTCATATCAGTCTACGGAAGAGGGACAAGACTCTTAGGTTATCCTTTATCCTCTGCACCAACCTTTGTATGAGTCTTGAAATACCTGTTCTGTCTCTTTATTTTATCCCTTCCCAACTCTGGAATTGCTTTCTGTTTGCCTTCTAATATTCATCCTCAAACTGTTTTCTGATCATACCCATAACTTTCTCACTCTAACAGAAATTTTGCTCTCACTTGAAGGCACTTGTGTTCCCTTCAGCTCTCTCAAATTCTGACAGTTTTTATTTTTTCCTTCCACAATCTCCATACAACTGAGCCTAGAGGAAAGGCAGGTGATCTCCTTTACTCCTTTTCCATGTTTAATCCTCAGCAATTCGCTAAAACTGTTCTTGTCAAGTATACCTATGTCTTCGTGTTTTTAAATCCATTATTTAAATCTATTATTCTTCATGTTTCTGATTAGTTTTCATCTTTACTGACTTAAAGGCGACATTTGATTCAGTTAATCATTCTCTTCCTTGGAGGAACTTTCTTCACATTGCATTGAGAACACCGCTATTGTTTATTCCACTACATCACTGGTTGTGATGTGAAGAGATCTGATGATTTCTTCTTAATGACATTTGTAGGCATTCCATGGGACCTTAGAGTTATCCTTAGAGTAATCCTTACTTTCCTCCTCAAACCCTACATTTAGTTCATCATGAAATCCTCTTGGCTCTACTCTCAAATATCTTCTGGATATGACCTTCAGTGCCATTTCCCTATTATCAACTTCTCCTACCAGGATTAGTGCAATAGGCACAGACTAGTTTATTTGCTTCCACTTTTGTTTTTTGAATCAGTTAGGGACTGACTTAAGAGAGAAATAGTAAATTCTGTGATTACAAAACCTTAGAAGAAAAAAGTCTATGTGACAACCTTAATTTTCAATTTTACTGCCAAAGAAAGGTAGAACAACTGCCTAGGGTCAGAAGACTGAAGGAAACAACAGATAGCTTTAAAACTTATCTGTATCTGGGAAGACAAGGTATCTGCTCACAATTACCAACAGAGGAAAAAGAAGAAAAAATAGCTCTACCTCTCTTTCACTTTCTGACCATAAATTATAAGGTCACTCCAATTACAAAGTAAATTTCTAGCTAGTACCTCATTTTCTCTATTGGCTTTTATTCTACAGTTCCAATATTTAATAGGAGACACTGTTATATTCAAAATATTGGAAGTTGCTATCCCTATAAAATACAGAATGTCTGGTGTTTGAAAAGAATTAGATAATTATAAAACTTGATCTTGGCTAAAGCATAATTCCACCAGAATCATGCAGTCAGAAAGGAAGTTATCTTTAAGCACATAATCTAACCAGTACTGACAGATATTTACTGTTTGATGCTATAAAGTAACATGGATTGCTAAAGCCACTTAAATTTGGAGAAAGCGTACTTAGCTTAAATACCCTTATAATTAAGCAATGTTTTCTAAAACAACTACAAATTCTTGAATGTCTGAAGTACGTTGATTCCCCCTCATTTTATTGAATTTTACAAAGTAAATAAATGAATGTTAGTTATGACTCAAACTCTCTATGGAGCTTATAAACAAGACATTGGTGATAAATTTTTACTCATTTAACTCCCTGAAATTAAAAGTACTCATAGTTTGGTATGTTTTCATATATACAATTGTCTATTCTTTAAAAAATGAATTAAATTACATAAACATATACAAGTTATGTTTTCTTGAAAATTAAAAACCAAATCATTTTAAACACATGACTATAAACATTGATTTTTAAAATTTAACAACAAATCATAGATATGTCTCTGATACATCCATAAAGATCTAACCCACTTTTAAAACCTTCTATACTGTTTTGTATTATCATATATTATTTAACCATTCCTCTATTACAAAACATTCAGGGTTTTCCAGATATTTGCACGTTCAAAAAATTCTGTTATAAACCTATATAAATAGATGAATAAAGTAGACAGATGTATAGATCAGATAAATATTAATATAGATATTTTCTTAGCTTCTTATCTATAACAGCTTTTATTTAAAATATTTAACAGATTTTAACGTTCCTGTTTCCATTGCATTCGTCTATGATTAATTTTTTCCCATTCTGTCATACTGTGATTTAATTTTTTAATGTGAGACCATCAGCAGCACTTTTACTTAAATTTTATTTCTAATAAAGAAAGTACATTGATAAAATCATCTTAATATAAAAAAAAATTAGGCAAAAATATTAACCTATTTTTCACCCCCCTGAAAATGTTTGGCATTTTGATGAAGTGAAATGTCTAGTTTGCATTATAGACATCAGCACATGTAACCAAAATATAAGTGGCTACTCAGCTAGCAAAGTCTCTAAATAATGTAGTTTTCAAAAAAGCAGAAATCAGCAAAGAAAATTTAGTTGAAACTCATTTTAATCTTTAAATCATTTCTTGAGGACATGGAAATCAGGGTGAAAAAATTTTAATCCATGAAAAGTATCTTTAAAACTTTTCTCAAAATCTCACCCACTCAATTTTCTCTACATGGTGAAGTTTTCCCCTCAGAGTTCAACAGCCATATGAAAAATCTGTTATCCAGTTCATATGTCTTTTTCTTTCATATCACGTTGCTTTTCCTCAAGCCCTCCAAAGTAATTTCTATCCTATTCTGAAGCAAATTTCCCACTTTGTTTCTTTTTCTTATTGTTCCTAATAAGCTGCACAAAATACCTAAGAATAGGTTGAGGAGGAAAACAGATGCTAAGAACACTCACAGGTTAATGATTTTTTTGCCAGTCATATTGTTCTTAGAAGTTAAGTCTTTAGTAGTTTATCTCATTTTTCTGAAGATTTTCTTATGATGGTCGATTGTATTAGGAGGGTGATAATCTCAGAAGTGATTCGGTTATTGTCTTCTATTCAAATACTTTATATGCAGACACTTCTTAAGTGCATAGAAGTATTGAATTTTCTTACAAATTAAAGAAACATTATAAACATGTTTCTTTTTTTATAAATGTTTCTATAGCATAATATTATTAACACAAGGTAGTATAGGTATTATGGCAGAAAGTTCATCAGATGTTTATAAATGGTGGAACAATTAGCACATCAATTTATTAGTGCTTCCACTTTATGTTTCTATTGTAAAAGATTAAAATATAAAAATAATTTATTTATTTATGAATATAGATATGAAAATGTTGTCTACACGAAAGGCTTGTTAACAAGGTTAAACGTTTTCTCTCATAAACAGACAGACAAAAATGACTAATTAATCTGGAGTCATCTGTTCCAATAAATAGACTAATTATTGACATTAGTTTGAAGCTAACTAATAATAATAGGTTAATAAAGTAACAGACTTCTTTTTATCATTATTAGATATAAAAGTTCTACCTGACCATTATCTTAATATAGTCTGCTCTTCATATATATCACTAATCTTCTGTAAAAAAACATTAAACATTTTTAAGACGTTAGTGGATGGGACAATTATAATATTAAATAAGGTTACAAAATGTTTCAAACTCTTAGGATCTAACAGAACTGATATTATTCTAATGTTTCAAACTCTTAGGATCTAACAGAACTGATATTATTCTCTAGAGTTCAAAAATAACTACATAACAAGAAAAAAACAGATTTTATTCATTTCATTAATTCTTAAGGAAGTTTAATTGGTAAATTAATTATTCAATTAATATTGATTCTGGAACTTGTTCGATAAATGAAACAATCTTACAAAAGTATGCATACTGGATGAAATAAAAGATCATCAAATAAATCAGGATTGATGAAGGTGATCCTTCCTTAGAAACTCAATAGTTTTCGCTTTTAAGTAATTCACCTTATTCTAAATGGAAATCTGTTTTTTATGAGTAAATTATGGAATGAGAATACAATCAATAAGCCAGGGTCTTAGAAAATACAAGT
Organism: Lagenorhynchus albirostris; assembly: GCF_949774975.1. Lineage (NCBI taxonomy): Eukaryota > Metazoa > Chordata > Mammalia > Artiodactyla > Delphinidae > Lagenorhynchus > Lagenorhynchus albirostris. The sequence continues at coordinate 94,815,923 of NC_083099.1, read as the reverse complement.
GTATAACTACTTATTGAGCATCTGCCTTTAAGGCTTTCTGCTAGGCACATGACAATCTTTCGACAAAATGCTAGGTAAAGGGAATCCTAAACTGATAACCTTTTAGAATTGTTGCTATGAAGTCCAGAAAGTCCATGTATAATAACCTACTCACACACCACACATAGACTCACATAAGCACACCCAAACTTTTTCAGAGGAATGACAGGGAATCTAACATGTAGATAATAAAGACTTTTGTGTGTTTGCTATGTATTTGTAAATTCTGTTGTTTTTGTTTTCTTAGTGTAGGGGAGGAAATAGTTTTTCTCAACCATTTTAGGGTCCTTGGGTGGGCCTGAAAATTAAACCAACAAGACAGATTAACAGGAAAATAGCAAAAAAATAATTTAATATATATTTTATGTACATGGGAGCTTTCACAAGGAAATAAAGATCCAAAGAAACAGTTAAACCTGAGTATTTTAATGCTAAGTTTGACAAAGAATGGACAGTCATGGAGAAATATGATAGGGCAAAGAGTATGAGGTAGGTGTAGTAAACTGTGGGAAACTTAGCAAGGCCTGTTTGTTCAGATTCTTCTCAGTATCCTTCTGTCTTCAGAGATAAGGATGCTCCTCTCCTCTGGGTATAGAGAGGACATATATCACATGAGGGTCTTATGATCTGCTTCAGAAGAGAAGGGCAGAGTGAAAGTTAGAATGACCTTCCTTCTTCTGACATTTTTTCTCGGACTCCTTCAGCTTAAAATATTCAATATGCCAAGATGCCAAATTTTGGGGTGGCATGTCCAAAATCCCATCACTAGGTAATGGATATGATTCCCACAATGTAACTTAATTTATCCCATAACATTTTGTTACTTTCTATGAGAGATTCTACTATAAGCCATTTATTCCATAATATAATTTAGAAAAGCATTGGAGGTGATATGTGGTTGATGTGACCATTGTGGTTAAGTGGTATTAAGAAGCAGTGTGAATAAAAGGCAACCACTAAACCCTCGTTGTGGAGTATGGCAGGATAGTTCATCTTTGGATTTTATGCCACTTGTCAGCATTTAATTTATTCATTGTAGGTTGTGCTATCCATTAAAGCATCATTAAAATAAATTCTATGAAAAAGCACACTCATCTTTGTCTCTGATTACAAAGAGTGAAGACTGTATTTCAATGCAGATTTTAAATATTTGTATCATAATTGGACACAAGCTGCTCTGAACATCTGCTTGTTATCAAGAACAAGAATGACGTATCTCTTGCTCTAGATTTGTTTAATGGATAAATTCAGAAATTATGAAGGGCCTACAATATGCTGAGACTTTGAGCCAGACCCTTCATTTTTTACAAGAATGAGTTGCAGGAATTTGGTAAGTGAGAAAAACATGCTGCCTTCAGCAGATATAGACAGTTTCATTCCACAAAGTTATCATTCATGAGGAAATTTTTATTTTGAATCTCTTAGTCTAAGGTATAACATCTTGTCATTAAAATTACATTGGCCCCAATACCCAGGTGCATAGCCACTCTTTATTCCTATCCTCTACATCTATTAAAGTTGTCGTGAGTAATAACATATTCTTGTTTATTTTTTATCGATTTTTCCAAAATCTCAAGCATTTGTTTTTCATTACTATAACAATTCATCACTTGTTACTTAAGATGCATACTAATCAAAGATATTTCTTTAAAAAGTCCTAGCTATATATATAGCAAACAAATTTACTCTACCACCTAGTGCTGTTTTGGAATTTGTTAAGCAAAACCTTTTAAAGTATAAATTAATACATTCATCTCTTTATTCAAAACATATTTGTTGAACATTTTTTATATGTGTAACAGACATGTTATGCATGAAAGAGTCAGTGCTGAGCAAAGATATATGACCCTGTTTCTATAAGGAAAAGAGAAAAAATAACCAAGTAATCACTAAATGATGTATAATACAAACTGCTATGTATTATGCTGGTAAAGCCTCAGTCTTATGAGATTACTGACTTAAACTTGGAGGTCAGGAAGGGCATCCCTACATGATTAAAACTTAAGCTGAGGTCTGAAGAATCTTAGAGCAGAGGTGGTGTAAGAATTTTTCAGATTCAGAACAACACATAAGTGGTTATGTGGTAGAACAGAGCTCAACACGCTACAAGAATGAAAAACAGGCCCATGTGGCTGGAGTATGTGGTGCCAAGAGGCACATAGTGTGAGATGAGGGTGGAGAAGTAAATAAGGGCTAGAACTATGACCATGTTAAAGATTTAGGTCTTTGTCTTTCAAGCCATAGAGATTATTGGTTTAAATAGGGATATAATTTTATATTTAAACTTTGAGACTATTACCTGGGGCAACAGGAGGTAAGTCTTGGAGGATAAACAGAGTATCTAGTGGAAAAGAGTGTCCTGGAGAGGAGTTAGTGTAAATATTTTATGTGTGCAACAAAATATGATCGTAGATGAGGAAAATAAAGCTCCGTATTTGACTAAAATTAGCTACTAGGTCCCTTTTCTTCTAGTGATACTGCCTCATCTAGCCAATCACCATTTACATTAGATTCTCAGCTTTCAGAATCACTGCATACTGAAGATATGAGAGTACATGAAAATGTGAAGGGAACTAGTCTCAGGTCTGCTTCTTAAAATGCATTTCTTAAGAAGGTGATCACAGATGTTCTTCCTATCTCACTGTTGGTTCATGCTCTATAATTTCCATGCAAGTGATATGTTACATTAGTCTGGCACCATCATGATTTTCTTCTTGGAACAAATCAATAGATTAATAAATTCCTTGTGTTTTTCTGGAACACACTTACCATGAATAATTAAAATGTATTTGTTATGATGTTTAATGACTTTTACCAAAGAGATAAAATGTTCCTTAAAAATTTCACCCCTAACAGCCTTTAATGTACTTCATTTATTTTATATAATAATCTCTTGTTGTGAGTTTGGACTATAGAATATTTCTAAGTATGTACTGTATAGTGTTAGTAGAACGTTGAGTTCCTAGTGGTAACTACGCCATTGGGATGCATTTTATCTGGGAAATCATACAGATAAAATAAAATTTTAGAAAAGCAAAGGTCTCAAGGTAGACAAATACAACCATAGTCAACAGATTCTTTCCCTGGCATACGTGCATGTAAGGGAGACAAAAAAAAATGGCAAATATTGGACAAACATAAAGAAAAATAGATTAAAAAAAAATAGAGGGCCTCAGCTGTTAGTATTAGGAACTGCTTTGATCTTTCCTAGGGGGTGGAGACACATGCAGTGGCTGGGGATTCAGCTGGACTGTTCTGGCCTACAGAGTCTGAGATTCTCTTTGTGGCAAGATGGGTTTGCATGTACAGGCTTGTTTATTTATAACTTCACTCAGAATTGAGAGGAGTAGCCAAGATGGAAGAGTAGGAAGACCCTGAGCTCACGTCCCCCAATAGGCACACCAAAATTAACCATTTAAGAGCAACTATTGATGAGAATGACTTGAAGATTAGCAGAAAATATATTCTACAACTAAAGATATAAGAAGGAACCACAATGAGATAGGTAAGAGATGCAGATACACTGTATAGTCAAGACACATGCCCTTGGATAGATGACCCACAAATGGGAGTATAATCACAATTGCAAAGGTTCTCCTGAATGAGAAGTGGTCTAAGCCCCACATCGGGCTTCCAGCCCAGGCTGCCTTGGGAAGATGAGTCCCCAGAATGTTTGTGTATTAACTGGATATTTTTGCTATTTTATAGACCCCTCTCAGTTACAAAGAAAGTTTAGTTTTAGGAACAGCTAGGTATGTGCCAAAATAATGTTTAAAAAATCATATGAAGTGTTCTTGTCATATATCATGTTAGTCATTTATTAATAATATTAACTTTTTTTCAGGAAAGATAAAAGAGCAATAATGAGAAAACAGAAACAAAAATAAAACAAAACAAAAAAACACTTGTATTACTGGAAAACCCTGATTAACACAGCTATCAAATATTAAAACATACAGGTCTGTAACAATTAGGAAATAAATGAACATGAAAGTCTTCATACTGCCAAAATAAGAAACCAGATCATTTTTAAAAATCATAAAACCATTAAAGAGCTATGGACATGAAGAAATCTAAAAGAACTGAATTGCATAAGAATAAACCATTCCTAGATGAGCAAGAAATATAGAACCTTTTATACTTGAGGCCAGATGATAATTTTGGGTGCTGGGCAGGCAGAAGAGCAAGCCTACCATAGAAGGATACTCTTTGCTCAGATTAGAAAACATCGGACAATCAGTTGTAGGTGTGTTGTATTTTAATCTAGAGTAACACCCAAAGCAAGACAATGCTCTCTGTCAAGTAATTCTCCTACATGGGAATTTTACAAAGTGGAGACTGAGGACACGGCTACACAGTGGGAATGAATCATGTGATCTCATAGTCTCCCAGTCTTGTGAAATCTGTGTCTGTCACACACCATCAACATCCAACAATCTGTAAGTCTCATATGGTATTGCAGTCTCACAGTCCAGCTATTATCTTTTAACCTGTACTTTCACAATCTCAGCCTTGAGGTTGTACAGTCCCTGATTTCTCAGTCTCAAAGTTTCATGATCCATATATATTCTTGAGATTCTAAAGCTAGCAGATTCTAAAGCTAGCATCCTTGTGGCCTTACAGTTTCAAAGTCCAACTTATTTGTATTCTCACTGCTTTAAGGTCAATCAGTTAGTTTCATAATGTTTAGTTAAATAGCGCTCCTGGAGGAAAAGGCTTGAACTCATTTTTAAAGCCTTTGAAAAGTGAGGTAAGCCATCTAACTGAAGTTGCAATGAAAACCAAATCCAATTCAAACTTCAGTACAATCAAAGATATTAACACAGTAGAGGTAGAAGAAATTGGGAACTGAGCTGAAATTCAAAGAGATTTTCCTCTGGTTTCCTGGTGTTTATATTCTAAAGCCCTGCTTAAACTGCTGCCCAGACTCAAACAAGCTCAACTCCTGATAGGGTCACCATGACCAGTCCCTCATTCTAGCTTCTTAGAGGAAAGAATGTCGACACATACACATATGTGCACTTATATGTGTGTGTGTATATATATACACATATATTGTGTGTATATATATATGTATATTAGATTGTATAGTTCTGTAAGGTACAATGATATCTGAAATATGATCAAAAGTTATGAAGCATGCTAAGAATCAGGGAGACATGATCTATAGTTAAAATAAAACTCAGAGACACAGACATTTCTGTTACCTTAATTCGGCCAAATCACTATCACCTGGCTTCCATAAGGTATTCCTCTGACTAGTATACTACAATTGTATTCTGACACCTGGGAATTGGCATTGACTCAGAACCAGCGTCCAGTTGTTTATTTTATCCGCAGTACACATTCATATTTGTAGATGGACTTGGACCAATTTAGGGAATGTTGGTAGAAAAATTAAAGAATATATTTATGGCAGTTTAAAAGTGTGCTTTTTTTTAATCAAGATATCCAGATTCCCCATCACTCCAGGGGCCAATTCTGTGAAATGATTCAGATCTAATAATTAGATCAAAGTCTTTGATTACTCATTGTAGTGACTCAAGTCAGGACTCAGTTCAAAACTGAATTTGAATTTCATATTTTTAGTTTTACAATCAAGCATCCCCTTAGTAGGCTTATCGCATATTTCAATCCTAGTGAAAACATGATCAGTTAGGTAAGAGCAAAAATGACTGCATGTAAAAGTATTATATTTACCACTGTCTCCCAGATACCCATTATGATGATCAGACTCATTAGTTAGTGGTGGTTAAGTGCTAATACTTGTCCCCTGTAATTCTGGGATTAAATAACTTTGTTTGTAATCAAATATTCCATTTCAATAGTAATATGCAGACTTTTGTTTCCATCTTGCTGAGGACAGCTACAGCAACAAAATCTTGCTGAAGGGAGTGACTTCTGGATCATCTTGATGACATATTTAACAAATATATGAGCACATAACAAATCCCTTCAACGAGGTTCTGAGCCTAACTTTGGATGCTTTTCTTTTCATTGTACAATTGGATTTCTCAAATCTCTACTTCATTTAGTGTAGTACACCACTGGGTCCAGATTTCTTGCCAAACAGCAGAGCAATGTGTTAGACTCTCACAGAATCTGTGGTAAGTGTACCCATACTAATGCATTTGGCTTAAAGTTCTTTTTACGTGTTCTAGAACCATTAAAATTATTTTTGTACACAGTTATCAGGTTACTTCCTGTATTAATTAGAAACATTTTATAATTACTTTGGTGTGTTAGCTTTTACCTCCTGGGTAAGAGTTTCTACCTGTATATTTAGAGTACACTTGAATCTGAGCCTAGTTATTTATCTAAAGGAAATGAGAAGTGGCAGAGATTAGCCCTCAGGAAATCTGAGATCAACTTGCTAAAATAAAACATAGCATTAAGAAATTTTAAGAACAATAATAACAATAAAACGCTGCACGGAGTGAGGTCTAAACATGGCAGGAATAAATTTATCAAACAAAGGATTAGGGACTTTGGCTAATTATTGTACAAAATTATTGGAAGGACTAGAGGAAGAGAGTCTTAGCCTCAAACTCCATGAATGTCTTCCAGAACTGACCCACTGGGGAAGCAACTCTGACCACCAATTTGATTTCTTGAAAAAAGTCTATGCTCATAATTGCAATACAGAATTTAATCAAAAAGCCGTTGCCACTACTCTACCTATCTTATGATACCCAGAAAGATGGAATGTAGTTGCAGAGAATCTTCATGTTAACAAAATTTTTCTTACAAGAAGGAAAAATCAAAACATGTCCAAAAGAGCAAGTAGAAGGCCTTTTCTTTTCATGTACCTCTACCTTTCAAATTCTGGACAAATTTATAGTTAGAACCACTTAATACATAGAACCTAATTTACTCTTTGAAAAAGAATGAAATGATGGCTAAGTTACCCAATCCAGAGTGTTCACCATACTCTACAAGAAAAATCAAAGCATCCCATCAGATAATTCTAATGATAATTGGAAAACATACCTATATACACAGGTGTATGCATACATATATATAGACTTTTCCAATTTGTAGCCATGTAATATAGCCTTAAAATGGTATGTTCATAAATATATTTTTCATAGAAATAATTTAGGCATGATCTTGAGGATATTGTCATAACATCGCTTTGAAGTATATCAATAATTTGTCACTAATGAGAAGACAGATGAGTATTGTGACTTCACCTGGAAGCATGTTTTATAACTTGTAATTAAGCCTTAATATTGTCCTTAGAGGGTTTTCATCTTCTACCTTATTATAGAAAGGGCAGCTGGAAATGCAGTTTTTAAACTGAAATAATTACAGAGCCGGGAATAAATAAGCTATAATGCATAAATATTTATGATATCTAATATTCTTCCATGCTTTTTAGCCAGAATTTTAATTTATTTACTCATCTAGGCATCGTTTTGGATTGGTGACTTCTCCATTTTAATGAGAGAAGAGTTGGCCTTTTATATTTAGTGATGTAAATTGTTTCCTATATAGCAGAATTTGAGTAGTTATAACTGACCCCTAGACAAGTAATGTTTCCTACCAACTCTTTTACAGTTCCTGAGGTTCTTGTCATTAGCATTTCTTCCTAAAACTCTTAGCTAGGTTGATACAGCTGGAGGGATTAGTTTATCGATTTTTTTTTCTATATAAAAAAAAATTAAAGGAGAAACTGCAAATGTGAAAAAACTGCAAAAGTTTCAAATAACTTAATGCAAGACCTGAAGACAAGATAAAATGCAAATCTCCTAGGTAAAAAGAGTGAATGTCACAAAAATATGAATACTTATAAAAATAAAATAAATTTAATGGCATTCAAAAAAATAAAAAAACTATCGCTGCTTAAGAGCTCTCAGGATCTCAGAAAACTGAAATTAATTATGGTAAAATTTGGGATAATGAAGGGTCAGGATTCGGGTCTTGTGTCTGGTATGAGAAGGGTGTTTTAGTAGGGAACTGTTCCCAATGTAGTAGAGTGATATGGGCTCCAGTACTCATATTTAAGTCCTAACCTCTAGGACCTAAGAATGTGACTGTATTTGGAGATAAGGTTTTTAAAGAAGTAATTAAGTTAAAGTGAGGTCTTATGTTGGGCCTTGGTCCAATATGATTCATGTCCTCATAAGAAGAAATTAGGACACAGAAGACAGAAGGAACACTATGTGAAGACAAAAGAAGATGCTCATCTATAAGTCAAGAAGAGAGGCCTTAAAGGAAACCTGCAGTCACTTTGATCTCAGACTTCTAGCCTCCAGAATTGTGAGAAAATGGATTCCTATTATTTAAGCTTCCAGTCTGTGGTACTTGTTATATATAGCAGCTTTAAGACATCTACAAGGGCATGTCAAGTGCCTTGGTTAGGATAGGAGTGAAAATAATGTTGAGAAATTTTTTTCTTAAATTATTAGCTGAAAGGGGCTGAAAGAGAAAAATTAATGTTGAGTGTGCTTACTCTAGAACTATTTGATCAGGTGCCATATTTAATGTACAACAGTGTAGCTTATAGTTCCTAAGAATTCATTCAACATACTATATCACATCTAAGACAATTTCAGCAATATAATTATTGTTGTTTCTCCTAAGAAGGCCTGGATTTAGCAACACACACACACACATACACACACACACTCACTCACCCTGGCTCATACAAGTAGAGGTGGATTGACCTGGAAGCTGAAAATGTTAGGCTTCAGGGCTATCACGTGCTCACATCTTTTCAAGGCTCTGTACTTAATTTTGTGTTTGTAATTTTATGTCACTTCCCAGAATTAGAATCCCCATCCCCAAAGTAGAATGTCCCTCTGTGTGTGTGTGTGTGTGTGTGTGTGTGTGTGTGTGTGTGTCTGTCAATGAGAACTAGAAAGATGATTGGTGTTTACCTACTCCTCTAGGGTTGTCAGTGGTTGACTTCTTGATAGTAAGGACCATACTTTATTGTTTCCAAAGAGTCTGTCAGAGTACCTGACATAAAACAACATTTTACAAATATTTGTTAGTGAAAGGGAGAGAGGAAAGGAAGACAACGTAATCAAAATGGAAAGAAAAAATTTTTCAGAAATAAAGGTGCTATAGATTTTTGAATATAAAAAAAGAAGAGAGAAGAGAAGAGCTACAAGAATGCAGTAGCACAGACTTAAGGTTTAAATGTACTATTTGGACAAGATGATCTCATTATGAATGAAAATTATATAGTCTCATGACACAGAGGTTTTAAATTGTTTACTTCTAATAAGTACAAAAAATACTGAATTTGCTTTGTTCAGTTACTATTATTTCATATTTAAATATTAGGCAGATTTCATTGATATACACTTTAAAAATAAATTTTTATGTGTCTTTCCAATATGATAAAATATTTCTTCAGGCAAGTGTTAAAGGTATCCACTAGCTTCACTGATGCCTACTTCTGTGTGCACTCTATTTGATTTTGTCATCACTTGAGAAAGTGCCAGAGACATAGATCTAAATTCAGGAGATCATTAATGGAAACCAAACCTGGCTTATACCATGTTACAGTCATAAAACTTATGTGCAAATCATAGCTACATCCTTTATAATTCAACTAATAAGTTAGGTGAGGAGACAACCACATAGTTCAGTCTTGATAGAGTTCATATTTCCTGAAGCATAATAAAGAACAGACATGGAAATAGAATATCAGCTGTCAAAGTGACTGAAAAAAATCAGCATGTAAAAGCTTTATATTGTAGGAATATCTGTTACCATTGCTTGGTCTCTCTTAATAAGAAAATAAATAAATAAATAATCCCCAAAGCTTGATTTCTGAGATTCTATAAAGTATTACATATTTGAAGATTTCAAAATAATGTAATCTTAATTTATGAGCATATGGAAACAAGAATCAGAATTAAGAATGATCATTAATCAACAGTGCTATTGGAGGATGCTGGCTTCTTTTTTCTTCCTACTGCTCTTGATACATAGGGATGATAAGAAGAAAGGAGATGGTCATTAGCACATTCATTTACTTTACTCACGTGATTCAGAAATGATGTTTTAAAATACCGGGGTCATATATATCATCTTATCTTTTAGGCTTTTACTTAGCTTTCAAAAGAAGTTGAATTAGATGATCTCTAATTAATTGTATTCACTTTTCAGTAAGGACTTTCCCTCCAAAATGGAACTTTATAGAAAAATTTGGAGGTAATAGGCAATGTGATTATCCAACCAATCCCTATATCAGCCTGTAGGGCTGCACTTGGCCTTTGAATCTACGGAAGTGAATTACACGCTGACACATAAATACACAAACATTACTATTGTCTTTTTCTCTAGTCACTTTGCCTTTTTACAATTAGAATAATTTTTCTATGATATATAATTGTGAATATTTTGGAGAATCATCAAATTCTCTGTCAGACCTCAAAGGTTTAGAGTACTAGAGGTAGAATAAAGGGCATGTGCTTCCAGGGAGAGAGAAAGAGAGAGAGGGAGAGAGAGAGAGAGAGAGAGAGAGAGGATTGTTATACCTGCCTGCATCCCACACTGAAGATAGGGTTGACTAGTATAGAAGCAGGGCATAGTGGTCACCAAATCATTCAGAATGTGAAATATACTCAAAGTATTAGGCTAAATGTAAGCAAAAGACATGGAGGAGCATATGAGGATGTTAGTCTCTACGAATGGGCAAATTTTTAGACTCTGGGTAGGAAAACACAGGAGGAAAAAGTGTCAAAATATTTAAGAAATAAAGGTCAACTAAGTAAACAGATAAGGGCTTCTAGAGATGGACTTTACATTATACGTAAGCCATTTAACCAAGATAATATTATTATCTATAGTCTATACTTTAATACAAATGTGTAGATTACAAATTAATTTCCCTTGATTACTGAAAATGCCCACCCCTTTAATTTTAAACTTTATTTACCTGTATTAAGAGCAATAAAATATTCTGAATTAAGCAGTTCCAAGTTGCCATAGTATACAGAACAACTTACACATGTTCCAAATCACTGCAGTTAGAGTCTCTTAGAAGAATCTAACCTAAAAGAAACTATGTATTTGACAAAAGGCAGCATAATTTGAAATTTTTTTCAAAACATATTTTTTCATTATGCAAGCAATATAGCATCATTACAGAAGAGTTGAAATTTAATGACAATTTAAATATAATTTTTGATGAGAGTTAAGCCATTTATTTTTGAGAAAAATTAATGCAGACAATGTGAATTAATGCTTATGGACACTAACTATTATTAATACTTTAAAGGATTGAAGAGTCAATGATGCTTCCATATAGTGCATATTTTAAATGAAGTTTATCACCTCACCTAATTTACTTGTCTAAGCCAGTTATTTGAATGTTATAGTTAATAGAGTATTATTTCCCCCTCTTATTTTCTTATCAAGCTAGAGGGACTATCGCAAACAAAGTGAAGACATAATAATTCCACTTTGTATCCTTGCATGCTTTAGCTCCTCATGATTCTCTCACATTGACTATTTCATTTCACCTAACTGATAAACCTCATCTTAAATCTGATTTGATTCCTCACAGCTTATAGATCAGACTGACCTAACTGATTTTTTTTTAAAGTTCGTCTTTTATATGGATAATAACCCTAACATGGAACTCTTAAAACATTTCAGAAGAATATGGTGTTGGGAGTTGACTGGTGCCTCCATTCCCACTAAAACTAACAAACAAACAGATATGTCCATTTTCTAATACCTGGATCCTGTGAATCTGACCTTACTTGAAAAAGGCACTTTGCAGATGGAAGTAAGTTAAGGATCTTGAGATGAAATCTCACTAGATTTAGGGCCTACCCAGTGACAGGTGTCCTTCTAAAACCTTATAAGAGAAAAGTACAGGGAGATTTGGGACACAGAGAAGCAAACCATGTGATGATGGATGCAGAGACTGGAGTTATGCAGCCCTAAGCCAAGGAACATCTGGAGCCACTGGAAGTTGGAAGAGGCAAGAAAGGGTTTTCCTCTAGAGCCTTTGAGGGAGAGCAGCCCTACTGACACATTGATTCAGACTTCTGACCTCCAGAATAAGTTAGAGAATAAGTTTCTGGGGTTTTTTAAGCCACCTTGTCTCTGGTAATTTGTTATAGCAGGCTTAGGAAAAAATACAAAGGGCATTATTTAAAATGGAAATTTGTAAGAAATGTGTACAAACAGTGTCTTTCATTTGTTTGGGCTAAAACCTACATAATTCAAACTTCTGAATAGATAATTTGTCCATATTACAGAAAATGTATTTACTTTTCTATTACAAATAATATATGACATCTGCCCTTATATTCTGAAATACCATGTTTAAAAAATTGAACAAATGCTCATAGGGCATGTATGGTCATATTTTGCACACAAAAATGGATATTTTAAGCCTAACTGCAAATGAGCATGAGACAATTTCAACCCATGTGTATAATTACCTGCTTCTGTGGTTCTGAGAAAGCAACTTAGAGTGTGTCAACTGCAGCCATTCCTCCCATAAAATTTTTGCTCTGGTGGAGTAGATAGGCTTTCTGAATAAAATTTGTCACACCCTACAAGCAATAGAGATCTCTCATCAATTGTTTTCAAGTGGTCAAATTTGATAAAGGCAATTATAGCCTGAGCAAAGATGATCATTTCCTATCTAAAAAAGCAGAGTAAGTGAACATTATAACTCAACAACAATTTATAGCATTGGGCATAATCTGTGAGATCAGATGCAGGGGACATTCCTAATGTCCCCTGCATCTGACTGAGTGTTTAGCTTGAGCCAAGGAATACCATTTACAGAGCCAAATTCAGACAGCAACTTGAATGTTCTGAAAATGGAATTTTTCTTATATTCAGTGTAGTGTTCAATGCTTTCAAAGGACTCTACAGGGCAGTACTTTAGTAAGGAACACATACTATGTTATATTTCATATAGGTTAGGGTACCTTGTTCATGATTTTTAAAATGATTGTTTTAAACTTAATAGATTCCTCCACAGGCATCACTGGAGAACAGAAGTTTACTGGTGTCCTCTGAGTTCATTTTATCGGTCTGTAAATTGGTAAGGATTTTCTCTTAGGGGCATAGAGTTGTGCACATAGCATTGTTCCTATTTTACAGAAATAATGTAGACATGTGCACGTGTCATAGGTATAAAGGTAGACTTTTTTTAAGGTTAGGGCTCATCTTTTGGAATACAACACAGATGGTTCAAAGTAAGATGCAGGATTTGAGAAGTGAAAGAAGCTTTGGCATTTTATTGGGGCTAGTCACCAATCAATGTAGAAATTTCTTCTTAAATTCTCTTCATGAATTCTCCTTGAATAATTCTGGTGAGGAGGTATTACCTATTTAACCTGTCAGCTGTTATTCTGCTGGACAACTCTATTATTTAGGCTTATTTATGTTCTCCCAGGCCTAAATCTATGAAACTGAAGTTCTCACTTATCAACCCTTGCCCTACCTTCTGAACACCATCTAACACTACAAATGGACTTAAAATCCACAACACCAGCTGAAGTAGTATTTAAGTAACTGAAGACTATAGAGCTAATTCTTGACCACCAGATGAAATACCTCCTGCAAGGTTACAATTGGTCCTTAGGAATAATATCTTATTTCTGTACCTCATCAGGTGGTCTGCAACACTCATGTTTCTGTTAGTCCACAGAGGAACTCTCAGTTTGAAAAGACCATTTATCTTATATCTTCATACAATTAAAAATGCAATCCTAAAAACACAATCAGATACCACATTACAATCAGTAGGATGGTTATCAAAAAAGCAATAAATGATAAGTGTCAGTGAGGATATGGAGAAATTGGAATACTTGTGCATTGCTGGTAGAAGCATAAATGGTACACCCTCTGTGGAAAACAGTATCATGGTTCCTCAAAATATGAAATATAGAATTATCATATGACCCAGTAATTCTACTTCTGGGTTTATACCTAAAATAATTGAAAGTGAGGACTTGAACAGATATTTGTACATTCATGTTCATAGAAACTATTGGCAATATCCAAAGGTGGAAGTTATTTAAATGTCCACTAACAGATGAATGGATAAATAAATTGTGGTATATATACATGATGGAATATTACTCAGCCTTAAAAAAAAAAGAAAAATCTTATATTTGCTACAACATGGATGAATCTTGAAGACATTATGCTAAATGAAATAAGCCAGAGACAAAAGGACATAAATAGGTATGATTCTACTTATATGAGGTATCTAAATTTGTCAAATTCATAAAAACAGAAAGTAGAATGTTAGTCACCAGGAGCTGGGAATGGAGAATGAGCAGTTACTGTTTGATGTGTATAAAGTTTCAGTTTGTGAAGATAAAAAAGTTCTGGAAATGCATGGTGGGGATGGTTGCACAACAATGTGAACGTATTTAATGCCACTAAACTATACACTTAACAGTGGTTAAAATGGTAAATTTTTTGTTATGTGTATTTTACCATAATAAAAAAAAATGTAAGCCTGTTTCATACTTAAAGATTTTTTTATGGCGTTAAGGAAGTAATTATCCAGGAGACTTAATCAGACTTGCTTGATTCACATGTGCAAAATATACATGTAATTAAATAGAAGTCCTAAGAAATGGCATAAAATGAAGATCTGGTAAAAACAAAAATACTGTTTACTTCCAAGCATACTTGATCATGATTTAGGGTTTGAAATGGATCACCTACTGCTGTACTACTCATAATATGCAAATAGTTGTTTATATAGGATCTGCTCAAATTATGCATTGTTTTCTAAATTACTAACACATGCAGAAAGTGAGAGCAAGGATGAGTTTTACTTACTAAATTCTTAGAGTCCATCAGTCTTACACTATCTGTTAAATAAGAAGACTCAACCTGAACTTAATTCCAACTGAAAATACTGCCCACAATACTAATACTCCACCAAATTACTCAGTTCCAATCATCAATACACTCAGCATTTCCTCTCTTGACTGAAATGAGCTGCTGTTATTTATCTTCTTTTTCCAAATAGTATATTTCATTGGTGGTTTATTGCTTCAAGAGGTAGGAATCCAAGAAATGATGCAACCTGTAATTTTCTGTCTATTTATAGAATTGATGATCGATGTAACCCCCATTTGCCTTCATCCCTGGCTTTCACCTTCAAAGTCAAGTTGCCTGGTACTCTCAGATCTATGCCTGACAGAGGCATACCTAGAAGATACACAGGTTCAGTTCCAGACCACCACAATAAAGAGAATATTGCAATAAAGAGAGTCACACAATTTTTTTGTTTCCCAGTGCAAATAAAAGTTATGTTGGCACTATTCTGTAATCTATTAAAAGTGCAAATAGCGTTATGTCTAAAAAAAACAATGTACATACCTTAATTTAAAAACACGTCATTCTTATAAATGCTAATCATGATATGAGCCTTCAGCAAGTCATAATCTTTTTGCTGGTCCTGCCTCTATATGTTGATGGCTGATAAAGTTTGGGTGGCTTTGGAAATTTCCTAAAATAAGACAACAATAAGGTTGGCCACATCAATTGACTCTTCCCTTCATGAACAAGTTCTCTGCAGCATGCAATGCTGTTTGATAGCATTTTACACACTGTAGAACTTCTTTCAGAATTGGAGTCAATCATCTCAAACCCTGTCACTGCTTTATCAACTAAGTCTATGTAATATTCTAAATCCTTTGTTGTCATTTCAACAATCTTCACAGGATATTCACCAAAGGTAAATTCCATCTCAAGAAACAAATTTCTTTGCTCATCCATAAGAAACAACTCCTTGTCCATTCAAGTTTTATCATGGGATTTCAGCAAATCAGTCACATCTTCAGTTTCCACTTCTAATTCTGGTTCTCTTGCTATTTCCATTGCATGCAT
The DNA here is from genome assembly GCF_949774975.1 of Lagenorhynchus albirostris. Classification (NCBI taxonomy): domain Eukaryota; kingdom Metazoa; phylum Chordata; class Mammalia; order Artiodactyla; family Delphinidae; genus Lagenorhynchus; species Lagenorhynchus albirostris. Next base: position 94,800,041 of record NC_083099.1, on the reverse strand, counting down.
TTGTAGTTACTTCCTCCACTGAAGTCTTGAACCCTTCAAAGTCATTTACGAGGATTAGAATCAACTTCTTCCAAACTCCTGTCAATGTTGATACTTTGACATCTTCCCATGAATCACAAATGTTCCTAATAGCATCTAGAATAGCAAATCCTTTCCAAGTCTTTAATTTACTTTACCCAGATCCATCAGAAGAATCATCATCTATGGAAGCTATAGCCTTAGGGAATGTATTTCTTAAATAAAAAGACTTGAAATCCAAAATGACTCCTTGATCCAAGGGTTGCAAAATGGATGTTGTGTTAGCAGGCATGAAAACAGCATTAATTCATCATACATCTCCATCAGAGTTCTTGGGTTAACAGATGCATTGTGAATGACTGATAAAATTTTGAAAGAAATATTTTTTTCTGATTAGTAGATCTTAACAGCAGGCTTAACATATTCAGTAAGGTATGTTGCAAACAGATGTGCTGTCATCAGGCTTTGTTGTTCCATTTATAGAACACAGGCAGAATTGATTCAGCATAATTCTTAGGGACCTTAGGATTTTTGGAATGGTAAATAATCACTGGTTTCAACTTAAAAGTCACCAGTTGCATTAGCCCCTAACAAGAGAGTCAGTCTGTTTTTTGAAGCTTTGAATCCAGGCATTGACTTCTCCTCTCTAGCTATGAAAGTCCTAGATGACATCTTCATCCAATAGAAAGCTGTTTTGTCTACATTCAAAATCTGTTGTTTAGTGTAGCCACCATCATGAATTATCTTAGCTAAATCTTCTGATAACTTGCTGCAGCTCCTACATCAGGACTTGAAGCTATATCTTGCACTTTGATGTTATGGAGATGGCTTCTTTCCTTAAACCTCATGAACCAACCTCTGCTAGCTTCAACTTTTCTTCTGAAACTTCCTCACCTCTCTTAGCCTTCATAGAATTGAAGAGAGTTAGGGACTTGTTCAGGATTAGGCTTCAGCAAGAGAATGTTGTGGCTATATTGATCTTCCATCCAGACCAGTACAAGTTTCTCCATGTCAGCAGTGAGGCTGTTTTGCTTTCTTATCATTCTTGTGTTCATTGGAGCAGCACGCTAATTTCCCTCAGGAACTTTTCCCTTGCATTCATAGCTTGGCTAACTATTTGGTACAAGAGGCCTAGCTTTTGGCCTGTCTTGGTTTTTGACATTCCTTCCTCACTAAGCTTAATCATTTCTAGCTTTTGATTTAAAGTAAGAGATGCGCGACTCTTTCTTTCACTTGAACATCTACAGGCTATTGTAGGACTATTAACTGGCCTAATTTCAATATTGTTGTATCTCAGGGAATAGTGAGGCCTGAGGAGAGGGAGAGAGATGAGAGAAGGACCAGTGGGTAGAGTAGTCAGAACACACACAGCATTTATTCATTAAGTTTGCCATCTTATATGGGCATGGTGTGAGGTTAATTACAATAGTAACATCAAAGATCACTGATCACAGGTCACCATAACAACTATAATCATAATGAAAAAGTTTAAAATATTGTGATAATTACCAAAATGTGAGACAGAGACACAAAGTGAGCAAATGCTGTTGGAGAAATGGCACAGATAGACTTGCAGGATGCAGTGTTGCCCCAAACTTTCAATTTATAAAAAATGCCGTATCTGCCAAGTGCAATAAAGTGAAGTGCAATAAAACAAGGATTTGATTAGTGTCAGAAGGAGAACAAATCTTTCCATTCTTAAAACATGTGGGTAAGAAAGAGCCCCAAGGTGTAGTGATGCTGCAATAAAAAGAAAGCCTAAATGCTCCAAATAAGATGTATGTATAAAGTGGTAGTTTGGAGTGGAGTAAGTAAGGAGAATTTGGAGTGAGCACACAAAAGTTGAGCCAGAATGAAGGGGTGAGGGGACAAGGGCAGAGGGTCTCTTGCATTCTTGATAAAGAAGTAAGTTCAGAAAAGAAAGATTACAAAGTCTGTATAGGAATTATTAAATAAAGGGTGTTTGGATTTAAGGGTTGTTTTGCAGGTGGGTCTCACAAAAGATTTTTCTTTATTCGTTCTGCCTTTCCACTTTCAATATTTTATGTTTTCACTTTATTTCCATTATTTTATTCATCTTTACTTCTTTTCTTCCTTCTTCTCTTTTTTATCCTCTCTTTTCCTTTGTTCTTTTAAAAATCTCCCTTTTGATTTATTTGCTTTCACTCATCATTTTGCACTACTTTCTCCTTGTACTAATTTTGCATTAGTACAAGAGAAGTCAAAAAACTCCTCTACTCAATGCATAGTACAGCATAGTAGAAGGTGGAGACTAGATATATGTGAGGGTGGTGGACTAAAGGAAACAAACAAGGTTAAACCAGTAGTTTAGAGCAGGATGGCAAACTTTTCTACAAATGGCCAGATGTAAGTATTTTAGGCTTAGTGGATCACACAGTCTCTGTTGCAATTAGTCAACTATGCCTCTGTAAGGAAAAAAGCAACTCTAGATAATACATAAAGAATGGGTATGGTTGAGTTGCAAACCAACCTTCTTTATAAAAACAGAAGCCTGGGCAGATTTGGCCCATGGCCATAGTTTACTGACCCCTAATTTAAGGCATAAGCTTTAGAATGGTGGAAAGTGTTAAATCCTTACTCCACAATTCATAGTTTAGGCTGTTTGTTAACATCAAATATCTAGTTTTTCCTACTGTCAGCTAAATATGACATTTCCCAACATTCTTCATACTGAGGAATAGTTCTGTGGCTAAATCCTAGCCAGTGGGGTAGAAGTGATGTCTACAACTTCCACATGGTTTTCTTAAAGGGAAAGAGTGTGCCCTCTGTTAGTTTGACTTTAGAATATTTAGATATATTTAGAATATTTAAATAGAATATAAATTCTTAAATGACTCATCATAGTCTATAAGATGAAATAATATTTCTTTTTTATTTTTCCCAAGTGTACTGTGAACCACTCCAGATTCATTTCACTACATCCCCCTTCTTTCCCACAACCCCTCACCCAATTTGGTTATGAAAACATATTCAGTTCTCTGCAGATTTTCCTTGTTTTTCATACCACCAAGCCCTTGGTAATATATATACCTTTAGCCAAAATGCTTTGACCTCCCATTATTCTCCCAGTTCATTTCTATGTGCTTTTTAGGACTTCGTTCAGGGATATTCTTCTGGTTCTCTGTTTTTAAGTAGAACATTAGGTATCTCTTACATGTTCTACTATAGTAAGCCTAAAACACCATATTTTATGATATATTTTTACCTGGCCCCACTACTGTCTTTTATCTGGGTGTTCTCAGATAAATAGCAGATGTTCAAATGAAGTCCAAGCCACAACTATAATTAGAGATTTTAAAAAATCGGGTTTCTTCACTTTAGATCTAGTTTACTTCTCACTCTACCATATTGTCTCATTTGAGTCTTATAAAATAAGTGTAAATGACTTCTCAAGAGAATCTAAGTTATTTGCATAAAAAATATAATTCCATGTAATCATAATTTCATGCCTTAAAAAATTTAACACTAGATATAATCAACAATAAGTTCACCTGCCTTAGGCTTAAGCAGAATTGGGGTAATTGCCCTACAGGTTGTTGAGGAAAACATGTCATATATAAATAGAAAAGTTACTTAATAATATAGGATAATAATAGATGTGAAATGTGTAGAATGAGCCAGTAAGTTCTACAGTATGAAAGTAGGAAGAAAAAGCGTCAGCTGTAATGAATGGGAAAGGCCCAATGGAAGAAAAATAACCACTGGGTTTAATTGGAAGCTATGTACACTTTCAAAAGATAACAAGGGGGTAGACATTTTCCAGGAATTTGGTGGTTATAAAAAGAATGAAAAGAAGGAAAGTAAAAGTGAGAAATAACAAAATCTATTTTTGCAATAGACTTGTCTGAGAAATGTTGAAATTATCATGGTAAATAATGCTGTGCTATATTTTCAATTAATTTATATACATGTACTGAGGGTTTCTCTCTGGAGCCTGGGTCAGGTTTGGCATTGCAGCATGTTTATCAATGTGGCTAATGTAGTCTAAGTAAAGACATGAGAAGGCAAATAATATAAATGTAATTCTCCTTTTATCTCCATCAATTTCATAATTTCTGTAAATTCAAATAATCTCTTTGACTCAAACTTTCCATTTGTAATAGAAGGTAAGTTGTTACATATTTAATCCCAGATATGGTATGTTGTGCTTTTATCCTGCCCAAGAGAAAATTCCAGAGACTTTTATTCTGAATACCAACTTTGGGACATATCCAAGCTATTGACCTTGAATAGTAAAGAAAATAGCACAAAGGCAAAGCAATTCATCTTAAATCACTGTGGTGATGAGACAGATATTTCATTAAACTATATATTTAACCCATATTTAGTGAATACCTACTATATGCCAGCACTGTGCTTGATTTAAAGATAAAGAGGGCAAGTGATGCAAGCCACTGCCTCACTGAGCTTATAATCCAGTTAGTTAAAACATGTTGAAACAGTGAACTGGCATAGGTTAAAGCTTCAGACTATACACTTGGTTGCACTCCATGCTTCAGTTGACCCACTAGAATAAGGAAACATGTTAGTGGTCACAAGATGGCATCTAAGTTAGAGTGAAGTTGGTTCAGTTTAGCAAAGGTCACTTTCAGTAAAATGGCAGAGGGAAATATATTCACATATGAGACCAACTCCTTGTTTACTTTGGTATATAGTAATTGAAAAACCAGCCGCAGTCTATACCTGGTTAAAAATCCACTTCTGCCATTTGAAGCAATCTAATGCATTAAAATGAATATTGGATGAGTGACAGGGGATTGGGTGTCTAGTCCTAGGGCTGCTTTGACTCAGTGGGTGATTCGTAGCCATTATTTGCTCTCTTTGAACTTAGTTTTCTCACTTGCAAAATGATAAGGGATTTGCTATATGAACTCCTCCCTTTCTTCTGCTCAACAATTCCATAAACACTGAGATTTTCATACCATCCTAAATCTCAATGTTCTCCTCCATTTAGGAATTCTTAAAATATTTGCACCCTTTGTTCACCTAACATAGTAGTCCTCTTATGCTTACAGAGACTGGTAAGTACTGGATTTAAAAACACAGTTGAGGCATTCTGACACAGCTCTTTCTACACTGCTTGTTGCATAAGATGAGAAAATAGAGAATGTTTTAAAAGGCTGAAGAAAATGCAGGGAACATTTAAAAAAATAATAAATGATGAAGTGTCTTGATTCACCAATAATACAATAAGCAATTAGAGGTCAGGGACCCTGGCTTTTACTTCCTTTTATTCTCCATAGTGATGAGCACAGTAATGGAAGTAATCAACTCTTAGTACAGTATGAGCTATATCATACCATTAAGAACTATTAAAGGTCACCCTTATAAAGGAGCAGAGGTTGAATCCTTAATAAAATAAAATTATTTTTTTCTAATAAACACCTACTGCATGTCTCTAAGGTGCCAGAAGACTGTCACTATGACATCTTTTGTCTTAACAGTTGGAAATACTTTCACCAGATCTTTTAATACATTTCAAAATTGATTTTTAAAAAATGGACCTAGGGCTTCCCTGGTGGCGCAGGGGTTGAGAATCTGCCTACACACGGGTTCGAGCCCTGGTCTGGGAGGATCCCACATGCCACGGAGCAACTAGGCCCGTGAGCCACAACTACTGAGCCTGCGCGTCTGGAGCCTGTGCTCCGCAACAAGAGAGGCCGCGATAGTGAGAGGCTCGCGCACCGCAATGAAAAGTGGCCCCCACTTGCCACGACTAGAGAAAGCCCTTGCACAGAAATGAAAACCCAACACAGCAAAAATTAATTAATTAATTAATAAACTCCTACCCGCAACATCTTCTTTTTTTTAAAAAAAAAAAAAGAATGGACCTAAACAGCAAACCTAAGTCACCTCTTGCACTAGCTATTACTATTTTGTTTGTGGGAAACTGGTTGGTAGGGTTTATCTGGATGTAATCTTAACTTTGAAATCTTTTCAATCTCATATAACCAGAAAATGTGTTGGTTGATTCAGCTCTACAAGCTATGTTCTCTGTTATCTACTTGTATTTCTGATCATGATGTCTAGCGAGTAAAACCCTGTTGCACAACTGCCTTTGGAGTGCAAGAAGCTGAGTGTTGAGGTAGAAGCTGCACCCAGAGGCTCTAGGGCAGTGATTCAATTCATCGACAGGAGAAATCCAGTGTTAGGCTGTGTGGCACTGTCTTCTTCCCAGGTGTGCCTTATAGTCACTATAAGATGCAGAACTAAAACAGTTCTTATTTCCAAAAAACTGTGGGATTCAAGCTCAGTTTTCAGACATGTAGAATATGTGTCAGCTTGGAGTTTAAAGGAGAATTCAACATACATTGGAAAAGCATTGTGCATCCTGCCAAACACATATCAGTTTAAATTCCAAGTGACCCCTTTGCTCCTGAACTTGCCAATCCACATGATGCCATGATTAAATTTTATAAAGAGTTCAATTTAAATACTACATTAATGCAACATTGAAGTTGACATTTTTAATCATTAGTACTTCTAAACCAAATAATTCAGTTACTTTTCATAGTCACTGTCATGAAGGCAAATTTATACCTCATTTATTTTCTAATAAATTCAGCAGAAAAAAATTGAACATATGAACACAAACCAAAATGGTTTTTCTCCTCAAGAAGCATGTAATTACCAGAACTTTTAAACTATAGCACAAAGCAAAAGGACAATTTCACATTTATCAAGCTCATTTGGTGAACATAGGTAAAACCAGAAAGCTGACATGTGGGAATCTGATTTCATTTCTTAAATTTGCCAAATAATTAATAATATTTTCTGTAGTTTACTATGCCAGAATTGCTTAACTACAATGACAGGGGTTAAGTAACTATGTTTTGGTTAATTTATATTTGACTGGGTAAGTGGTAAGATACAGGTTTTTACATGGAAATAAAGATGATTTGTATACGTTTATAATCACTCTATTTTTGGAAGCATTAGTTACAGAATATTGAGGCTACAGGTAATTGATATCTTAGTTCCTTCCAAATGATCATGAATTAATTTTTGAGTTGTTTAAAATGACCCATTTTCAGTCAATTTACTGAATATTATTGTTTATCTATCCATTATCCATTTTCCCCATAATCCTTCCTAAATAGTCTCTGAGTTTTATCTGAATATTTACCCTTCTCCCAAGTAGCCTATATGCTTTAGACCTGTGCTATGCACTATACTAGCCATTAGCTACAGTGGCTATTTAGATTTAAGTTGATTAAAATTAAATAAAAATAAAAGATACTAGGCACAATTCACACATGGCTAGTAGCTTAGTAACTGTCCTACTGAAGAGCACAGATATAGAACATTTACATAATTACAGAAAGTTCTATTGGCAGTGCCAAGTTTAGATCTTAATGCCAATTCCAAGGAAATTATATAAATTAAATTATATATAATTATATAATTTTATATATATATATATATATATATGTGTGTGTGTGTGAATTTTAGAATTCTTACTAGAAATGCCGTTAAAGCAAAACTAAGCCTTTGGTAGTATCATTGAATCTTCTGGACCAATAAACCCTGAAGTTTGCCCAAACTCTGGACTTTCCCAATAGATCACTCAATTAACTCCTAGTAAGCCAAGTTTGAATTTTGATTTGTTTTTAACTACTTGCTACATTTAGACATTTTAGTAGTACAGTCTGTAAGTACTTGTTTACTACTTAGTTTTATTATCACTGTGTTAAGTGGTGTTGAAAACTATAAATGTAAAATAGGCATGGATATACCTTTAAATAGTTGGCCCTTTATCTGTAGAAGAAAGATATATTACATATTTAGATATTAAAGTGTATAGAATAGGCTTGAGTACACTTAAAAAAATTCATAAAGAAAGGAGGTCACTGAGGGCTGAAGTGTTGATGACTATCTAAAGAAGGAGGTCAGGCTTTGGTCCAGCCTTGAAGGATAGTGAGGGTTGGGTGGGAGCAGAGGAACTCATTCTAGTCTGCACTCAGCAGTTTTGACCTATAATAAAATGGCCTGTGATAGGTTCCTCTAACAGAAAAAGTTACTTCCATACTCATTACCCATGCAAATATCAAAAATATAAAATGTATTATATTATTCTTCACCTTCATATTAAATGTCAAAGTGTTATTAAACATGAAAGCAGAAAGGGAATGAAAGTTTAGAAGTGGGGGAAATGCAAATGATTTGAGTTTTGGTCGTTTTTTCCTTTGTTTGTTTTGCTATCATAAATCTTAGTCTATGGTGACAAGTATGTAAAGTAATAGCAACAGTAGTAACTAACTATAATATCACTATTTCTAAAAATATAATACAACATTTTAAAATAGTGATCAATGCTTAACAAGTCTTATTTAATAATGACAATACCCAGAGTGAAATATTACAGATGACAAGGCTAAAACTGAGAGTTTAGTAACTTGCCAGGGACTACACCTTCAGTAAGTGATAGAGTCAAAGGTTCAACCCATATTTATTTGACCTCAAGTCCAACATATTGAACTACTTGATTATGAAGGTCAAACTGTGCATATTAATAAAGAAGTAATTATATTAGTGGATCTACCAGAAATTTGGGTATTTAGAGCTGTTTTGCTTGAGTAAAGACAATTTTACTTCTCAGAAATACAATTTTTAAATTTTATATTTCAAGTTCCTAAAAGCTTAGTACTTTTTCCTAGATTCCTGTGGTAAACAGACACTAAGATAACCGCAGTGATCCCAGCCTCCCATGCTGGCTTGCCTAGAAACTTGCTTCTAATTAATATGTTAGAGTAAAGGTGATGGGATGTTACTTCTGTGATTAGGCTACCAGAATTGTAACTTCTGTCTTACTAACATACTCTCTTCCTTGCTGGCTTTGATAAAGCAAGCTGCCATGTAGAGAGGCCCATCTGTCAGGAAATTGAGAGTGGCTTCCAATCAACAAGTGGCAAGGAACTGGGGCCCTCAGTTCAACAATCTGCAAGGAAGTGAATCCTGCAAATAACCACATCAGCTTGGATGTGGATCCTTGCCCATTTGAAGCCTCAAATGAGATCACAGCCTTGAGTGACACTTTGTAGTCTTGTGAAAGACCCTGAAGCAGAGGATCCAGCTTAGTAATGCCTGGATTCCTGACCCACAGAAACTGTGAGTTAATATATGTTTGTGGTAACTTGTAATGCAACAACAGAAAACTAATACTATTACCATATTTGATTACTGGCAAAACCTAGAAGGTAGGTCAAGGGATACTTTCCAAAAGAGAAAACCAAGTTTCAGAAAAGTTATATTAATTGTCCAAGATGTCAAAGATAAAGCTATGATTTAATCCTGGGTTATTTTGAATATACTTCTCCTGTCAATTACACAAACCCTTGCACTGGACTTGAACGTTTAGAAAAATGTAAGAGTATGGTTTACCTTGCCTATGGTGGAAAACATCTTTTATTTATATGATCTAAAATAATAAATGCAAATGTTTGATTTCAATATCTGATCTTGGCTTTAAATTAGTTATTCATAGTTACTTATTTCAATGTCCAATCTCAGTGATCAGACAGTCACATAAACACAGCTGCAAGGTTTATAAATGGATTTTACAGATAGTCCTGATGCCTCTCACTGCATTCTTCCACCTCAACACCTCAGGCAGTTGGCTATCCTCATTATAATGGATTTAGGCCCATTATTAGAAAATTCAGACCATGTACTAACACAAAGTGGACATATATGAGTACACAAAGGTCAAGTGACAGTAGTCTGAACTGATTACTTCATACATTTTTTTCTTTTAGGAAACAGGCTCTAGCTAACTGGTGGAAGGAAAAATATCTCTTTGCTAGTAAAGGAAATCTGGGTAATTCACACTGAACAACATATCCTTGCAACCTGGCTTATCTTGTTTAGCCATTAGTTGGATAAAGTGGCTGGATAGCTACCTGGATTGTTCACTGGGTGATGGTATTGTGACATCATGTTCTAGCTAAGGTGGTCAAACATTGTATTAGATGCAGTTTGGGGAAACTTACTTATCTTCTGGATTTATTAATATTGATGTACCATACTGTAAATGCTTTTACACAAAGCATGACTGAAAAATATCTTGGCAATTTTACGATAAATATTATATTCTTTACATTTTCAATTTTCACACAGCTTAATTTACGCCCACTGTGATTGGGGTGTGATCAAAACTAGTGATTATAATTTGAGCTTTCAAATCTTCCTTTCACTTGCCTCCTATTGGTGCCCTGTCTTAACCTGCTTCTGCCTGTGAAGGTGAAATATGTCTCTCATCTATCAATTCTTACTTTAAAAATTGGCAGGGATATAAGGCTCCTTGAAATCTTAGTGCAACAAGGAACAATCCAATTATTGCCACTTGTTTGCTTTGTTAAACTGTTTGTTCATTGTTGCACCTGACCCCATTTTTTTCAGTGAATTTCTTGTAATGATGATGATACTTGCCTCCAGATATGCATGTTTAATTGCTGATTAATAAAATGAAGGGACATTCAAGATATTCCAAACATGTTCAATTCACTCTATCACTAACTGTATCACTATCACTCTGTTGCCATGAGACAACTCATTTCATTAACTTTCAAATTGTTCAACTGTAAAATAGAACTTTATGTACTATGAGCCTCTGAAAAATATTTCTTTCAGCAATAGATATCCCTTTATAGTAAAGACTCTTTGTCCAATTCACATAGATTTTAGATAGTTTGTAAGGATAGAGTCATTGATGCCAGTTAAAATGGATGCTTTGATGCTTAAATGTGGCATCTAAAAAATACAACAAACAAACAAAATACAACTAAACTTCTTTTATATAACATAAAAGAAGCAGACTCATATATAGAGAGAACAAACTAGCAGTTACCAACGGGAAGTGAGGGAGGGGCAACATAGGGGTGGGGGAGTGGGTGGTACAAACTATTGGGTGTAATATAGGCTCAGCCAATGCTTTGTAATAACTAAATGGAAAGTAACCTTTAAAATTGTATAAAAATACTTTGATAAAGGAGGCAAGAATATACAGTGGAGAAAAGACAGCCTCCTCAATAAGTGACGCTGGGAAAACTGGACAGGTACATGTAAAAGTATGAAACTAGAACATTTCCTAACACCATACACAAAAATAAACTCAAAATGGATTAAAGACCTAAATGTAAGGCCAGACACTATCAAACTCTTAGAGGAAAACATAGGCAGAACACTCCATGACATAAATCACAGCAAGATCCTTTTTGACCCACCTCCGAGAGAAACGGAAATAAAAACAAAAAAAAAACAAATGGGACCTAATGAAACGTCAAAGCTTTTACATGGCAAAGGAAACCATAAATAAGACCAAAAGACAACCCTCAGAATGGGAGAAAATATTTGCAAATGAAGTAACTGACAAAGGATTAATCTCCAAAATTTACAAGCAGCTCATGCAGCTCAATATCAAAAAATCAAATAACCCAATCCAAAAATGGGCAGAAGACCTAAATAGACATTTGTCCAAAGAAGATATACAGATTGCCAACAAACACATGAAAGAATGCCCAACATCATTAATCATTACAGAAATGCAAAGCAAAACTACAATGAGACGGCTTCACTGGTGGTTCAGTGGTTGAGAGTCCACCTGCCAATGCAGGGGACACGGGTTCGTGCCCCAGTCCAGGAAGATCCCACATGCTGTGGAGCAGCTGGGCCCATGAGCCATGGCCGCTGAGCCTGTGCGTCCGGAGCCTGTGCTCCGCAATGGGAGAGGCCACAACAGTGAGATGCCCATGTACCGCCAAAAAAAAAAAAAAAATACTACAATGAGATATCATCTCACACCAGTCAGAATGGCCATCATCAAAAAATCTAGAAACAATAAATGCTGGAGAGGGTGTGGAGAAAAGGGAACCCTCTTGCCCTGCTGGTGGGAATGTGAATTGGTTCAGCCACTATGGAGAACAGTATGGAGGTTCCTTAAAAAACTAAAAATAGAACTACCATATGACCCAGCAATCCTACTACTGGGCATATACCCTGAGAAAACCACAATTCAAAAAGAGTCATGTATCAAAATGTTCATTGTAGCTCTATTTACAATAGCCAGGACATGGAAGCATCCTAAGTGTCCATCAACAGATGAATGGATAAAGAAGATGTGGCACATATATACAATGGAATATTACTCAGCCATAAAAAGAAATGAAATTGAGTTATTTGTAGTGAGGTAGATGGACCTAGAGTCTGTCATACAGAGTGAAGTAAGTCAGAAAAAGAAAAACAAATACCGTACGCTAACACATATATATGGAATCTAAGAAAAAAAAAAGGTCATGAAGAACCTAGGGGCAAGATGGGAATAAAGACACAGACCTACTAGAGAATGGACTTGAGGATATGGGGAGGGGGAAGGGTAAGCTGTGACAAAGTGAGAGAGTGGCATGGACATATATACACTATCAAACATAAAATAGATAGCTAGTGGGAAACAGCCGCATAGCACAGGGAGATCAGCTTGGTGTTTTGTGACCACCTAGAGGGGTGGGATAGGGAGGGTGGGAGGGAGAGAGATGCAAGAGGGAAGAGATATGGGAACATATGTATATATATAACTGATACACTTTGTTATAAAGCAGAAACTAACACAGCATTGTAAAGCAATTATACTCCAATAAAGATGTTAAAAAAATTGTATAAAAATAAATTTTTTTAGATAAAGGATGCTTTGACTTAGTGTAACTACTTACTGTAACTTGGGTAATAAATATGACTATTCAGAGGGACAACAATGCAGTTAGCACTCAGTTTTTTTCCCCTAATACACTGATACTTACTGAAGGAATAAATGATGATTTTTCTTCTTCATATATACTACTATGAACTTGTGTCTTCAGTCTTAATAACCACAACCATCTGACAAAATTGTGTGTGTGTGTGTGTGTGTGTGTGTGTATATATATATATATATATATATATATATAGTTTATTTGTGTCTTTAAGAAGAGCTAAGCAATTATAGCTACGAGTGCCTTTTATCTATATCACATTCCGTGCCCCCGGATAGGTTTTGAAAGTGATTGTAGCCATTCACTACATTCTATTTTCCTAAGACCAACATTGTTCATAACATCTCAACATTTTATATTTGAACATAAAATGCAGGAAAAAAGTATAATAATAGATTTTTTTCATAAAAATTGAATAATATAAGTGAGAAGGAAAAGAACTGTCACAATTATATCTAGAAGCATCAGAATGGAAAGCAATAAAACAATAAAAATGGCCAGTTTGGGAAAGACAAATAGCACTGTAGTTTTGAACTGATATTATGAGATAAAAGAAAACTGTAGAGTTGTATCAGTGTATTAACACACGAAGTTGTAGTTACACAAAATATAATGATGGAGCAAATTTGCAATTTCCTGATTAATGCAGTCAATCTATAGTCTCAAAGTTCATTATTTAGCCCAAAGTGGCATTTGCCATTAATGAATTAACCAAGTAATTTCCAAATGAAGGGTTTATGTATGTGCTATCCTACACTGACATTCACAAATAACTCATGTATTAATATATATGTTTATATACATAAATACTTAACTTATAACACTTAACAGAGATAATTTCATTGGCTTAATCTCCACTTTAGAATGTTCAATCAATTAAATTAACTATTTCCCCCATAAATCTTCTGTGGACATGGAAATATTGATTTCCTTTTTCTCATCATTGTGAATTATATCTGTGTCCTGTTAAAGACCTGCTAGATAAGTACCCAGAAATTTCATTTTCAAAATTATTTGGAATTCTTAAGATTAAAAGATACTGCAATATGTATTAACTTGTCAATTTTGTGATATATACCTTGCTAAACAACTTCTCAACTCAGTAATTTTGCATTTTCTGGGATGGAGTTAATCATAATTATTCTCTTGTTCTGAGTACAATGGGTGTTCAGGAATTTAGTGTACAGTGAGGTTATTAACTCCATACCACATAAGCAAGTATATGAGACCAGTGAATCAGAGTCAGAATAAAATGCACGGACAGGTTTCTCATGCATAATTTTGACTAGCAGTATCTTGGACTAGTAATTCAATTTTAATGGAATACTAATAGCATTGAAAAAGCATATAACATGATTATACTTCTACTCTTCATTACCATGTAAAAATTCCTCTATGACTTGTAAACAGCAGAAGAAATCCTTCAGAGTGAAATAGAATAAAAAAATAAAAGGCTTTCTTAAACATAACTAAGCTTTTGGAATGAATTTCCCTAATTTTATCTCATCTAGTTCTAATGGATATGCTAGGTAGGTCTCAGGAGTCTAAAAGAAAAACAGGGTGAAAATTTTTGTTTGCAGGAAAGCCATTTCCTCATGTCGGTTTTGACTAAAAATGTTCTCTTATCCTCAATGCCCCATTTTCTCTGGTTACATTTTCACACTATTTCAAAGGGGATAGAACCCATGAATCCAAGCTAAGCTTTGTCAAGTGAACATAACTAAAGTGGATCAAAGACAGTTCATTCTGAACCTTGTAAATATCCCTTCATTTTTGACATATGTGAATTGCTTTCAAGTAGTTTGGCAATAGTTACATATACATAGTTCCGTGTGTGTGTGTGTTTGTGTGTGTATTCCAAGTATTCTAGAGCATAAGAGATATTATCACGAAAAGTTCCAGGGATTCAAGAAATAAGATATCAGTTTTTTTATGATAATCTCCTAAATGCCATAACTTTTGGCCTTCACAAAGACAGACATTATTAAAGTGCATGGTATTAAAGCAGCTTCCCTGTGTGGCCAAGAGCTGTTCAATATTTCCCTTTAAATGAAGTGCGTGGATGTTGATAGAACCTAAAATAATGTTCTTACCCTTATTTGATTTAGTGTGTAACTTGAAGACTGCCAGAGATTTGTTCAATGGATCTTGATGGATGTTTCCAATCATTGCTTTTTTCTAGCTGTATCAAGGCCAAGGTCCACCAGATGTCAGTACAATATAAATAATCCAAATTCTCTTATTTAAAAGCCAAATATAGAAGACAAAAAGAGAAATTTCCATTGAGTTTTAAAAGATTTACCTATACCAAATAGAAGAGGTTGCAAAACTGGTCGATATACTCTATGATATGATTTTAAATGGTTTCTTTCTAATAGCTCTCTGTTAATATTAAGGTAATCTGACAAAGCTGATTTTGTATTTCTCCTCCTTCTTCCTGCCTTATCATTCAGTGGCAGTTTTTGCCAGATGACTTTTTTATTCACTGATGGTTTTATGTATTAACATTTCCACTTTACATTTTTCTCTTGAATGTTTTTTTCCATTCTAGAAAGAGAGTCAAATCATGACAGCAGCGTATTCCCTGACGCATTTTTTACTTGATCACAGTTAAACTGAAGGTAAATGTTTCTAACACCTGATGGCAATGAGTTGAATTCTTCGATGTTTAGATATGCCAGTTAACAGTTTTTCAAATTATACCTTTAGTTGATGATAAGAAAGTTGTTAGTTTACATCATTAACACAAACATACTTACACACAGACATACATAATGAAGAAAAAAATACAGTAGGAGTGAATGAAAAGTATTTATAACCAAGCCCATCTTTGTCTTTCTTTGTTCATGGATTCTTTGTGTGAAAAAGGCCATTCTTTGTGTGAAAAAGGGTTTGATCCTACTACCCAGTATCAAAGAGGTCTCCTTCTGTCTGATTTGGTTTCTTTCCCTCCGATTTCTTTCTTTCCCAATACTGACACCTGTGTCTTACTATACCTAGCGTGCCTACTGCATAAAGACATATAGTGACAGAATATAAGGAAAAAGTAATATGAGAAATGGACAGTGATTCCAATTTGCATGCTTACAACTCTTAATGGTAAACTTTTACCAACCTTAGAATTACGCCATAGGCAGCATCTTCAGCTACTACTTTATCCTTGCATTTTCAACACAAAAGCCAGCTTCCCATTTCTTTAAAGAAATATCAAATTAGAGCTTTCCTCTGATACTTAGGTAATTGTTTCCTCACTCCTTTGAGTATGCTCAAATATACTTTTATATTTTTTTTCACATCAAACATTTGTTTATTCTTTTATTTAAATAAATGAAGTGTCTGCTTTTTGTGCCACTTTCTGTGCATTCCATTGGTTTATAATCAAGTCAAAGGGACCAGTCATGGTCCTGGAGGCTGGAGCTGTTGTGATATAGTTCTCTATTGGAAACAGTAAACTTGCGGAATGTAAATGGATCAGATTTACTTAAAGGAACAGTTATGATGGGCTGAGCCCAACAAAGTCAAGAAAACTTAGAACTCAAACACCTGAGGAATGATGATCTAGAGCCCATCAGTAAAGCCAGCCTAACCAGTTAAAGTGCTGCAAAACATGAAGGAAAGGCTGAACAATTTTCAATAGAATGTTAGTAAATAAAATTCATTAATCTAAAGGAAAAAATAACAAACAAAAAAGATACTGCTTTTCAAATACATCACATTTGTTAAAAGGAGAAAAATCATGTAATTATCTAAATAGATTAAAGAATATATTTGATATGATTCAACATTCTTTCATGATTTCAAAAGCTATAACAAATAAAAATAAATGGAAATTTCCTTAGCTTAAAGGAAGGCAAAAACAAACAAATAAAACACATACAGCAGAGGTTCAAACCCTTTCCAAAGGTCAAAGAAAATAAAAGAATATCTGGAACCACCATGCTTCCTGTTTCAAAACTGTACCATACTAAGTGAAGTAAGACAGAGAAAGACAAATGTTATATGATATCACTTATATGTGGAATCTAAAAAATGACACAAATGAACATTTTTACAAAACAGAAACAGACTCATAGACTTAAAAAACAAATTTATAGTTACCAAAGGGGAAAGGTGGAGGAAGGGATAAATTAGGAGTTTGGGATTGACATATACACTACTATATATAAAATAATCAACAAGGACCTACTGTATAACAAAGGGAACTCTACTCAATACTCTGTAATAACCTATGTGGGCCAAGAATCTGAAAAGGAATAGATATATGTATAACTAAATAACTTTTCCGTACACCTGAAATTAACACAATGTTGTAAATTAACTATACTCCAATATAAAATAAAAAAATTTTAAAATTGTACTAGCGATATGTTTCACAAAAATTTTCATGGAAATCATTTGGTCTCCTCTTCTTCCCATCCCCACTTTCCCACCCTCACTACTTTCTCAATGGATCACTGTCATTGTCTTGTCTCTTAACTCCATTGACTGCCACTGTCTTTTCCAGACTTTCCTTGTGCCTGCATGACAGAAACTATAGGGGTTTTCACACCCAGGATTAAACTGCAAGTTCTAGCAGCAGGATCCCTGCAAGTTCTAGCTCCCCTTGCTCGACCTTCATTCACATGAAAGAGCAGAGTGCAGGGTAGAGAATCTGGTTTCCCCAAGGCTTCCAGGAGATGTCTGGTAACATAACTCAAAAGTTTGGCAGTCAGTGCCCTGTGGGACAACGTGACAGATAACAGAAGGCATAGAGATGGTAGATAAATGTTGCCACCTTCCTTCTGCTGACAGTGTTCTAAGAATCAGAGGTTACCTGTAGTCTCTCCTGAGATTTCTTATATGCCACAGCAGTCTGATGTTTTCTTGTTTGTTTGTTTTAATTTTGTTAACAGCTAAGTAGCATACTATCATGTAATTACTTTCCTGCCTCACTTCTCATTTTCACTTTTAGGATTGCACCCCCCTTCCATAAAGCATTAGCCTATATTTATTACCTCTGCCTCTGCTTTCTAGAAAACCTGGATTAAACAATTACAGTAAGGGAAAAAAATTCAATGAAAAACAATTGAAAAATAAAAACTAAAAAAAATAAAGCTGCCATTAATTGTTGATAAAATTGACTATAAAAATAACCTATACTGACAGATTAAGATTTGAGAAAAGTTTAGCAACAGGTTCTGGATTCAAATCCAGTGTACCCAAATGGCTGTTAGTAATATAATAGAGTGAATACATTTTGATACATGGAGGGAAATACTTTAGGGCATTGAACATGAGTAAACTGCAACTCATAAGTGTTGCTACACCTCAAAAACACAATGTTGTCTGTAGGAATCAAGTTATAAAAAAGCACTTGAGATAGCTTCCGGGAAGATGGCGGAAGAGTAAGATGCAGAGATCACCTTCCTCCCCACAGATACACCAGAAATACATCTACAAGTGGAACAACTCCTACAAAACACCTACTGAACACTGGCAGAAGACCTCAGACCTCCCAAAAGGAAAGAAACCTCCCACGTACCTGGGTAGGGCAAAAGAAAAAAGAAAACACAGAGACAAAAGAATAGGGATGGAACCTGCACCAGTGGGAGAGAGCTGTGAAGGAGGAAAGGTTTCCACACACTAGGAAGCCCCTTCGCGGGCAGAGACTGTGGGTGACGGAGGGGGATAGCTTCAGAGCCGCGGAGGAGAGCACAGCAACACGGGTGCAGAGGGCAAAGCGGGGAGATTCCCGCACAGAGGATCAGTGCTAACCAGTACTCACCAGCCCAAGAGGCTTGTCTGCTCACTCGCCGGGGTGGGCAGGGCTGGGAGTTGAGGCTTGGGCTTCGGTCGGAGCTCCAGGAGAGGACTGGGGTTGGCGGCGTGAACACAGCCTGCAGGGGGTAAGTCCACCACGGTTAGCCGGGAGGGAGTCCGGAGAAAAGTCTGGACCTGCCGAAGAGGCAAGAGTCTTTTTCTTCCCTCTTTGTTTCCTGGTGCGCGAGGAGAGGGGATTAAGAGCGCTGCTTAAAGGAGCTCCAGAGACGGGCGCGAGCCGCGGCTAAAAGCGCGGACCCCAGAGACGGGCATGAGACGCTAAGGCTGCTGCTGCCGCCACCAAGAAGCCTGTGTGCAAGCACAGGTCACTATCCACACCCCCCTCCCAGGGAGCCTGTGCAGCCCGTCACTGCCAGGGTCCCGGGATCCAGGGACAACTCCCCCGGGAGAACGTACGGCGCGCCTCAGGCTGGTGCAACCTCACGCCGGCCTCTGCCACCGCAGGCTCACCCTACACACCGTGCTCCTCCCTCCCCACGGCCTGAGTGAGCCAGAGCCCCCGAAGCAGCGGCTCCTTTAACCCCGTCCTGTCTGAGCTAAGAACAGATGCCCTCCGGCGACCTACACGCAGAGGCGGGGCCAGATGCAAAGCTGAACCCCGGGAGCTCTGCGAACAAAGAAGAGAAAGGGAAATCTCTCCCAGCAGCCTCAGAAACAGCGGATTAAAGCTCCACAATCAACTTGATGTACCCTGCATCTGTGGAATACAGGAATAGACAAGGAATCATCCCAAATTGAGGAGGTGGACTTTGAGAGCAAGATTTATAATTTTTTTCCCTTTTCCTCTTTTTGTGAGTGTGTATGTGTATGTTTCTGTGTGAGATTTTGTCTGTATAGCTTTGCTTCCACCATTTGTCCAAGGGTTCTATCCATCTGTTTTTTTGTTTTTGGTTTTTTAAATTTTTTTCTTTATTTTCTCTTAATAACTATTTTTTTATTTTAATAACTTTATTATATTTTATCTTACTTTATTTTACTTTATCTTCTTTCTTTCTTTTTTCCTTCCTTCCCTTCTTCTTTCGTTCCTTCCTTCCTTCCTCACTCCCTCCCTCCCTCCCATCGTTCTTTCTTTCGTTCTTTCTTTCTACTTCTACTAATTCTTTCTTTCTATTTTTTCTCCTTTTTATTCTGAGCCGTGTGGATGAAAGGCTCTTCGTGCTGCAGCCAGGAGTCAGTGCTGTGCCTCTGAGGTGGGAGAGCCAACTTCAGGACACTAGTCCACAGGAGACCTCCCAGTTCCACATAATATCAAACGGCAAAAATCTCCCAGAGGTCGCCATCTCAACACCAGCACCCAGCTTCACTCAACAACCAGCAAGCTACAGTGCTGGACATCCTATGCCAAACAACTAGCAAAACAGGAACACAACCCCATCCATTATCAGAGAGACTGCCTAAAATCATAATAAGGCCACAGACAACCCAAAACACACCACCAGACATGAACCTGCCCACTAGAGAGAAAAGATCCAGTCTCATCCACCACAACACAGGCACTAGTCCCCTCCACCAGGAACCCTACACAACCCACTGAACCAACCTTAGCCACTGGAGACAGACATCAAAAACAGCGGGAACTACGAACCTGCAGCCTGCAAAAAGGAGACCCCAAACATAGTAAGATAAGCAAAATGAGGAGACAGAAAAACACACAGCAGATAAAGGAGCAAGATAAAAATGCACAAGACCTAACAAGTGAAGAGGAAATAGGCAGTCTACCTGAAAAAGAATTCAGAATAATGATAGTAAGGATGATCCAAAATCTTGGAAATAGAATAGACAAAATGCAAGAAACAGTTAACAAGGACCGAGAAGAAATAAAGATGAAACAAACGATGAACAACACAATAAATGAAATTAAAAATACTCTAGATGGGATCAATAGCAGAATAACTGAGGCAGAAGAACGGATAAGTGACCTGGAAGATAAAATAGTGGAAATAACTACTGCAGAGCAGAATAAAGAAAAAAGAATGAAAAGACTTGAGGACAGTCTCAGAGACCTCTGGAACAACATTAAACACACCAACATTCGAATTATAGGGGTTCCAGAAGAAGAAGAGAAAAAGAAAGGGACTGAGAAAATATTTGAAGAGATTATAGATGAAAACTTCCCTAATATGGGAAAGGAAATAGTTAATCAAGTCCAGGATGCACAGAGAGTTCCATACAGGATAAATCCAAGGAGAAATATGCCAAGACACATATTAATCAAACTGTCAAAAATTAAATACAAAGAGAACATATTAAAAGCAGCAAGGGAAAAACAACTAATAACGCACTAGGGAATCCCCATAAGGTTAACAGCTGATCTTTCAGCAGAAACTCTGCAAGCCAGAAGGGACTGGCAGGACATAAAGTGATGAAGGAGGAAAACCTGCAACAAAGATTACTCTACCCAGCAAGGATCTCATTCAGATTTGATGGAGAAATTAAAACCTTTACAGACAAGCAAAAGTTGAGAGAGTTCTGCACCACCAAACCAGCTTTACAACAACTGCTAAAGGAACTTCTCTCGGCAAGAAACACAAGAGAAGGAAAAGACCTACAATAACAAACCCAAAACAATTAAGAAAATGGGAATAGGAACATACATATCGATAATTACCTTACAAGTAAATGGACTAAAGCTCCCACCAAAAGACACAGATTGGCTGAATGGATACAAAAACAAGACCCATATATATGCTGTCTACAAGAGACCCACTTCAGACCTAGAGACACATACAGACTGAAAGTAAGGGGACAGAAAAAGATATTTCATGCAAATGGAAACCAAAAGAAAGCTGGAGTAGCAATTCTCATATCAGACAAAAGAGACTTTAATAAAGACTATTAGAAGAGACAAAGAAGGACATTACATAATGATCAAGGGATCGATCCAAGTAGAAGATATAACAATTATAAATATTTATGCACCCAACATAGGAGCACCTCAATACATAAGGCAAATACTAAGAGCCATAAAAGGAGAAATCGACAGTAACACACTCATAGTAGGGGACTTTAACACCCCACTTTCACCAATGGAGAGATCATCCAAAATTAAAATAAATAAGGAAACACAAGCTTTAACTGATACATTAAACAAGATACACTTAATTGATATTTATAGGACATTCCATCCAAAAACAAAAAAATACACATTTTTCTCAAGTACTCATGGAAAATTCTCCAGGATAGATCATATCTTGGGCCACAAATCAAGCCTTGGTAAATTTCAGAAAATTGAAATTGTATCAAGTATCTTTTCCGACCACAACGCTATGAGACTAGATATCAATTAAAGGAAAAGATCTGTAAAAAACACAAACACATGGAGGCTAAAAAATACACTACTGAATAATGAAGTGATCACTGAAGAAATCAAAGAGGAAATAAAAAAATAACTAGAAACAAATGACAATGGAGACACAATGACCAAAATCTATGGGATGCAGCAAAAGCAGTTCTAAGAGGGAAGTTTATAGCAATACAATCCTACCTTAAGAAACAGGAAACATCTCGAACAAACAACCTAACCTTGCACCTAAAGCAACTAGAGAAAGAGGAACAAAAAAACCCCAAAGTTAGCAGAAGGAAAGAAATCATAAAAATCAGATCAGAAATAAATGAAAAAGAAATGAAGGAAATGACAGCAAAGATCAATAAAACTAAAACCTGGTTCTTTGAGAAGATAAACAAAATTGATAAACCATTAGCTAGACTCATCAAGAAAAATAGGGAGAAGACTCAAATCAATAGAATTAGAAATGAAAAAGGAGAAGTAACAACTGACACTGAAGAAATACAAAAGATCATGAGAGATTACTACAAGCAACTCTATGCCAATAAAATGGACAACCTGGAAGAAATGGACAAATTCTTAGAAATGCACAACCTGCCAAGACTGAATCAGGAAGAAACAGAAAATATGAACAGAACAATCAGAAGCACTGGAATGGAAACTGTGATTAAAAATCTTTCAACAAACAAAAGCCCAGGACCAGATGGCTTCACAGGCGAATTCTATCAAACATTTAGAGAAGAGCTAACACCTATCCTTCTCAAACTCTTCCAAAATATAGCAGAGGGAGGAACACTCCCAAACTCATTCTACAAGGCCACCATCACCCTGATACCAAAACCAGACAAGGATGTCACAAAGAAAGAAAACTACAGGCCAATATCACTGATGAACATAGATGCAAAAATCCTCAACAAAATACTAGCAAACAGAATCCAACAGCACATTAAACAGATCATACACCATGATCAAGTGGGGTTTATTCCAGGAATGCAAGGATTCTTCAATATATGCAAATCAATCAACGTGATACACCATATTCACAAATTGAAGGAGAAAAACCATATGATTATCTCAATAAATGCAGAGAAAGCTTTCGACAAAATTCAACACCCATTTATGATAAAAACCCTGCAGAAAGTATGCATAGAGGGAACTTTCCTCAACATAATAAAGGCCACATATGACAAACCCACAGCCAACATCATCCCAATGGTGAAAAACTGAAAGCATTTTCACTAAGATCAGGAACAAGACAAGGTTGTCCACTCTCACCACTCTTATTCAACATAGTTTTGGAAGTTTTAGCCACAGCAGTCAGAGAAGAAAATGAGATAAAAGGAATCCAAATCGGAAAAGAAGAAGTAAAGCTGTCACTGTTTGCAGATGACATGATACTATACATAGAGAATCCTAAAGATGCTACCAGAAAACTACTAGAGCTAATCAATGAATTTGGTAAAGTAGCAGGATACAAAATTAATGCCCAGAAATCTCTGCCATTCCTATACACTAATGATGGCAATTCTGAAAGTGAAATCAAGAAAACACCCCCATTTACCACTGTAACAAAAAGAATAAAATTTCTAGGAATAAACCTACCTAAGGAGACAAAAGACGTGTATGCAGAAAATTATGAGACACTGATGAAAGAAATTAAAGATGATACAAATAGATGGAGAGATATACCATGTTCTTTAATTGGAAGATTCAACATTGTGAAAATGACTCTACTACCCAAAGCAATCTACAGATTCAATGCAATCCCTATCAAACTACCACTGGCATTTTTCACAGAACTAGAACAAAAAATTTCCCAATTTGTATGGAAACACAAAAGACCCTGAATAGCCAAAGCAATCTTGAGAACAAAAAAGGAGCTGGAGGAATCAGGCTCCCTGACTTCAGACTATAGTACAAAGCTACAGTAATCAAGACAGTATGGTACTGGCACAAAAACAGAAAGATAGATCAATGGAATAGGATAGAAACCCAGAGATAAACCCACGTACATATGGTCACCTTATCTTTGAGAAAGTAGGCAGGAATGTACAGTGGACAAAGGACAGACTCTTCAATAAGTGGTGCTGGGAAAACTGGACAGGTACATGTAAAAGTATGAGCTTAGATCACTCCCTAACACCATACACAAAAATAAGTTCAAAATGGATTAAAGACCTAAATATAAGGCCAGACACTATCAAACTCTTAGAGGAAAACATAGGCAGAACACTCTATGACATAAAGCACAGCAAGATCTTTTTTGACCCACCTCCTAGGGAAATGGAAATAAAAACAAAAATAAACAAATGGGACCTAATGAAACTTCAAAGCTTTTGCACAGCAAAGGAAACCATAAACAAGACCAAAAGACAACCCTCAGAATGGGAGAAAATATTTTCAAATGAAGCAACTGACAAAGGATTATTCTCCAAAATTTATAAGCAGCTCATGCAGCTCAATAAGAAAAAAACAAACAACCCAATCCAAAAATGGGCAGAAGACCTAAATAGACATTTCTCCAAAGAAGATATACAGACTGCCAACAAACGCATGAAAGAATGCTCAACATCATTAATCATTAGAGAAATGCAAATCAAAACTACAATGAGATATTATCTCACACCAGTCATAATGGCCATCATCAAAAAATCTAGAAACAATAAATGCTGGAGAGGGTGTGGAGAAAAGGGAACCCTCTTGCACTGTTGGTGGGAATGTAAATTGATACAGCCACTGTGGAGAACAGTATGGAGGTTCCTTAAAAAACTACAAATAGAACTACCATATGACCCAGCAATCCCACTACTGGGCATATACCCGGAGAAAACCATAATTCAAAAAGAGTCATGTATCAAAATATTCATTGCAGCTCTATTTATAGTAGCCCGGAGATGGAAACAACTTAAGTGTCCATCATCTGATGAATGTATAAAGAAGATGTGGCATATATATACAATGGAATATTACTCAGCCATAAAAAGAAACGAAATTGAGCTATTTGTAATGAGGTGGATGGACCTAGAGTCTGTTATACAGAGTGGGGTAAGTCAGAAAGAGAAAGACAAATACCGTATGCTAACACATATATATGGAATTTAAGGGAAAAAAAATGTCATGAAGAACCTACGGGTAAGACAGGAATAAAGACACAGACCTACTAGAGAATGGACTTGAGGATATGGGGAGGGGGAAAGGTAAGCTGTGACAGTGTGAGAGAGGGTCATTGACGTATATACACTACCAAGCGTAAGGTAGATAGCTAGTGGGAAGCAGCCGCATAGCACAGGGAGATCATCTCTGTGGTTTGTGACCTCCTGGAGTGGTGGGATAGGGAGGGTGGGAGGGAGGGAGATGCAAGAGGGAAGAGATTTTGGAACATATGTATATGTGTAACTGATTCACTTTGTTATGAAGCAGAAACTAACACACCATTGTAAAGCCATTATACTGCAATAAAGATGTAAAAATAAATTTAAAAAAATACATAAGCACTTGAAGTATTTTTCCATTTGCGTAATTTTCAAAAAAGGCAAAAATTCATATCTATCCACTTATCAAAATGGATACATATACGTTTGGTAATAATATCAAGAAAAACAAGAGAAAGATTATAAAATTCAGGCTGGTGTTAATTTATGGGGTATGAAGGGAAAACACAGGATCAGGACAGTTGTATATGGAATTTCCAAGAAAATAATAATGCTTTCATTCTTAAACCAAGTGGTTAGTGCAAGGATGTTCATTTTATCCTGCTTTTAACTTTATACATAATAGTATACATTCTTTCTTATGTACAATATATGTCACATTAAAATACTAAGTATCTTTGGAAGTTATTTTTAAAATCCACGTTATACCAAACCATTCTCTAGATATACCACATTAGAATTTGAGTGAGAGGAAGGGAATGGTGGTTCAGAAACCTTTACTTGAGTAAGATTTCAAGGTATTTTCTGATGCTGTTAGCTTTAGGAGGCACCAAAGTGAAATAACAGAGCAAATTCATCTCCAGTTACTTTTTGCTCTGATGAGCTAGCCTGGAGATCTAAGCACTTTATTGAACTTTTCTTTTTTCCCCCTCAGTTGGCAAATATATTTCAGGTTCAAAATAGACAACTTATAAACTCTGTGCACAACTCATATATCCATCTGGGGCTGTCATCCTATGGTACATCAGGGAAAAGGCAAAGTAGTATTTTCATGAAGTTTCATTTGCATATATTAGAGCCCCTACAGTATGAGGGCCTTTGAAACAGCCAAAAATAGATAGTATGTGCTTAGGGGGGAAAATTCAGGATTTGAAGCTGGCAGTACCTAAAGACAGATTTAATTCTTTTTTTTAAATTGTCCCCTTGGGCTATTTTAAATAGATGATATCTTTCTTTCATCTTTTATAAGGTTTGCTGATTACTTTGTATCTTCCTCTTGGAAGATGAAGAATTTAAGAACCTGGATATGGTATAGCAATGAGTTCAAAGCCTATCACAATCAACCAACATAACTGAGTGCATAAAGAAGACTGCCACAAAAGGAAATCAAGGGAGAAAGTGGGATAGCAGTGTAAAATACATGAGTGCAGTTTGCAAACTGATGGTGTCTAAAACAAGCCAAAGGCTTTACTGTAGCCTTGTCTTAGATGCAGTGTTTACAAGCGTTTGCATTTATGATTTTCTTATTACACCACATAGTTCACTCAAATTGGGCTTTTCTTTGATGTTATGTGCTTCCTCAGATTGGCAAAATCTTCCAGACCTTAAGACAAATCTCTCCCATCTAGATCTAGTAGATTTCTCAGTATGATTTTCTGCAAAAAAAAAAAAAAACACAGAAAACAAAAACCGAAAAATAAAACAAATACCTTTAACTTCCCTGTATCTTTGAAAGTTAAACCACACAGTGGAATTTTTCATTGATGAAATAATAGCCAAATGTATTGCATGTGTTAAAATTTGTAACTGAGTTAATGGAATGGGAAAGGAGAAGGGAACTAAAGGGGGAAAATAATTAGTAACAAACATAGATATGCTGAAGTACTGAATGATCCCTCAGGAAAAGCACACACACACATATGCGCACACACATACACACACTAAATAAATAAACAGATAAGTAATAAAATAAAGCAAACAAAAACACCCTTCAGTTAGACTGCTGTACTAGTAACGATGGGTACCTAATCTGTTGAAAACTCCACTCTGCCCTTTACTCAGCAGGAACACATAATTACAACAGCTAAAATTACAGAAAGAAGAGTGAAATGTTTTAGCTCTTAGGAGCTGAATACAAACAGCAGCTCTGACCTTTAAATCTCTAGTGACTGAATGAGCCGTAGTTCATCCTAGTACAAAGGTTTAAAAACAATTGTAATCAATTTTTTAAAAAATGTTGTAGGTTTCCGTGCAACTAATAAATAAAAAGCCAAATTTCACTTTTATTCACTTGCTTGATAGGTGTCTTGTAGAGGGTTTGGTGTGGTTGGAAATAGTATATAGAAAGCATTAAGCTTTTTACAGGAAAAAAATGTTTATTCATATTTCACACTACAATTTCCAAGCAACTTTTAACAATTGTTTAAAAGGGAGACTGGGGCTTCCCTGGTGGCGCAGTGGTTGAGAGTCCGCCTGCCGATGCAGGGGACACGGGTTCGTGCCCCGGTTCCGGGAAGACCCCACATGCCGCGGAGCGTCTGGGCCCGTGAGCCATGGCCGCTGAGCCTGCGCGTCCGGAGCCTGTGCTCCGCAACGGGAGAGGCCACAACAGTGAGAGGCCCGCATACCACAAAAAAAAAAAAAAAAAAAAGGGAGACTGAAGAATTAAATGAATACAGTATTTGCATTGGAGAAAGTCTATCACAGTGACTGAAAAAGCACTTTCAAGTTCATGGGTCTTTTTCAGTGTCAATGTCTGCATGAAATAACCAGTGGTAGCTACTTGATGTCTAAGGACTGCAAAATGGAGAAGGAGCCAGGGCCATCAGGCCTAGAATAATTAGTGCTGATGTATTTTGTGAACAAGTGTTATCAAAATAAAAGAGTATGAAACCCTTTCCTGCTGCATAATGCACATTAAGTATATAGTTCATTACTGCAATAGAAATAAGAGTATTTATGAACAGCAAGGACCCTGGCCAACCACCAGGACCAAAAGCATGTAGGGACAGCTACCTGTCTCTTCCTGATTGACAAGTTGTTGAAACCTAGAAACAAAATCAAATGGTAGACAGAAAGGCATACAGCCTTTGAGATATAATACATAATATTACGTAGGTTACATAGTAAATCTATAAAAGAACCTTCCTTTTGATATGTTAGATTTTTTTCATTTATCCTAAGTTTGGTAAGTAAAATTTTTTTATACTAGCTTTTAGATAATTAACACAGAATGCCAAGATCAACTTTAATATTTTTGTTTTTCTTTCTTTTAAAAGACAAAACAATGGGATTATCTAACAGCCTTTCTAGGAAACTCAAAGATAGTTTAAGACATAAAGAATGTCTTGCCAGTTTGCTGAATTTGAGGACTGAGTATGAGAAAGGAAATATCAAGGATTGAGAGGGGAGAAAATACTTGAAAGTAAATCATAATTTTTCAAGGTGAGGAGATAGTTATAGGCAATATTTAAAAACCAAATTATAAGAAAACATTATTAGGAATTTAACTTTTTTCAAAAATAGAGAAATGTTAAAATGATATAAAAGACTGTCAGAAGTAGAGGGATTTAACAAAATATTGTGATAAGAAGAAGAATTTATGTGGTCTGGATACAGAATAACTTGGCTGTCTCACAGAAGGAAAATCCAAATTTTTTTTTCCAATTTTGTATACATCTAAATAAAAATTTAGAGAAAAAAATTATATTAATACATTTTTCCTTATAAATAAACCCACTAATATGCAGCTAATTGTGTTAAGCATTTTAAGATATTTTGTCATTTTTTTAATTTCATTTTTACTATTTATAAGCTTTTTAACTAATATTAATATAACTTTATGTATATGGCTGGACATATACAAATACATTTATATTTATATAAATAGATAATAAAATTAGACCTTAAACATGTAAATTTAAGCTTACTTGACTTATTGATATAGTAAATAAAACAATACATATTATATTTAAATTTACAATCTTAGGTATAACAATTCTCTAAATAAACTACCATACCATATTAATTTACTAATATGAATATTCATCTTTCTGTAATTATTATACCGAGTATAGTCTGAATCAATTAAGTATAGTCTTTCACAACCTAGAATACTGTATTCATTTTAATTTTATACAATTAAATGGGTGAAAAGACAAACAATAGTCTTTAAATCAAAATCACTAACTCACTTTAAATTTTCAAAGATTCATATATTTATTATGGCTATTATATAAAAATGTTCTAATTTGGAAACTCCTGTGTTCAATTTTTTTAAACTTTAAAAATACCATTTAAAATATCTTATCATCTTAACTTGGAACTAGAGCTCTTCTTATTTTAACTAGTGAACAAAGATATTATTTAATTATATTTCTTAGTTGAAATTTTAGCAGAAATAATTTCTTACAGAGTTAACATTTTTAAAGCTCAAGAAAGAAAAACTAATTGCTCTTATTCCTTTTAGAAATTCTTAGCATTCTATCTCTACAGTTTCTAGCATTTAAAATATTAGTATCACTTTATTGATTTTCAGACTTTTCCAAGAAATGAAAAAAGGAAATAGAAATGAAGAATATGGAGACAGAGAGAAATAGAGAGAGAAAAATATAGATAGCTATGGAGTGGGGAGAAGAGAAACAGAGAGAAACAGAGACAGAGAAAAATTTAATTACTGCTAGGTTAAACAATGACCTACAGCTTTGACAATGTTATCAAGCCAGAAGATTAAAAAGTCATTGTTTATTAATTCAGGAAATATAGTAGAAATCCATGGTCTTGGAGAGCTTACATCAGTTCTGATTTGTTGGAATGCTGTTCCAGGAAGGACCCTAAAGCCAACTTAGCCCTCCAGAGGGGATGAGCCATGATTGTTAGCAGTATCAGCCACACACAGGAAACATAACTGTGTGTCTGCCTGTGTATCATGTCTATGTTTTGCTGGGAAGTAGGCCTGACCTAGAGATACTGATTGGCATTTGCTTATTGACAAAAAAGGGGTAACAAGTTGTGAACTTTCTCCTCCCATCTGTCTCCTACTTCCAAATGTGTTACATTTATCCTAGCTTACAAATCTGAAGTAGGGGGAAA
This sequence comes from Lagenorhynchus albirostris, assembly GCF_949774975.1. Classification (NCBI taxonomy): domain Eukaryota; kingdom Metazoa; phylum Chordata; class Mammalia; order Artiodactyla; family Delphinidae; genus Lagenorhynchus; species Lagenorhynchus albirostris. The sequence goes on along the minus strand of NC_083099.1, from coordinate 94,769,910 downwards.
CTTCCCCTAAAGTATTATAAATGACTAATTTGTGCAGGTGAATTGAAAAATGCTAAACTTATGCAGACAGATTTTGACATTTTAGAGTTACTGTTTCATCTCAATAAGAAAAGACATTTGGAAGATTTGGAATAAAATTTATTGCGTTTGTTAGCTCACTGACTACCAAATGCAAAGAACTAATTATATGTTTTGATCAAACTCCTTCCAATCTATATCACCCCATATCCCATAGTGTATACAAATGAGGTCTTTTTCCTTTACTGAATATTTTGACCCAGATGCTAACAATTGTAGCCAATACTAAATACATGCTTATACACTAGGGTACTTGTCCAAAAGCTTTATCTAAATTAATCCACTTAATTTTTAAAATAATTCAGGGGGATAGATACATGTCCTATGATTACCCTATTTTATAGATAAAGAAACTGAGGTACAGAGAGATTGAGTAATTTGCCCACATTTGCACAGTTAGCAAGCATAAGGGCCAGGATATGAACCTGGCAAGGCTCTCTTATGCTCTCAGAGGTCTGTTGCCTAAACACTGTGCATACATGCTGCCTTTTAAATTTTAACTATCTTTGCTTATCCTAGTTTTTAATGTCTTTATCTTACCTGATGCTGATGAAAATGAAGAGAAAGGATAAAAATAAAATACAGCAATGAAATTGTTTAATCTATTCAACAAATATTTATTGTGTGCCTACTACGTTGTAATAGGGACAATTTTGGTGCTTGGGATAGAGTGGGGAAAAAAAAAAGCAATAAAAAAAAATAGGTCCCTATTTGTAAGAGATAGTCTAGTGATCAAAACAAATAAAGAGATAAATGATATTTTTCAGATAGTGAAAAGTGCTATGAATAAACAACATAAAATACTATAAAGGTATTGAGAGGTAATAACAGGTGGTCAGAATAAGGCTTTCTGGGAGGTGTCAAATGATGTAAGAAAGTTGTGAAAATATCTGCAGAATTTCTTGACAGAGGAGAGAGCAGGTACAAAGGCTATAAGGAATAATAAGGAAGACACTTTGCAGAAAGAAGAAAATTTAGATTAATAGAACCTTATGATAAAGAAGTAGCCAGGAGCTATGTAAACATTGGGGCTTACAGAACATGATAACACTGAATTTTATTCACGTGTCAAACAAAAGTTTAGAGCAGGGAACAAAAAGCCCTCTGCAAATTTGCTGGTGTGAAAGGCTGAAGTCTTGAGTAGAAGATTAAAAGTGTTCACTCACAGACCCTGCAGCTGGGATTTGACTTGCCAGGTCCCCTTGTGATTTTGCAGTCGAGTCTTATTGTTAAGGAACATGTAATCTTACTCGCTGAGAGCTTCTGCCAAAGGATCTACATCAGGTTCATCACAGCCCACAGTATATGTGTTTGAAAGACAAAAAAGCAGAGATGTTAAATTTGTAAAATACTGTACTACATAAGTTCAAATAATAGCAATTTTTGTTTAAAACATCTGTAGCTTTTCATACACTCTCCATATGTCCTCTTTTTCATAAACTCTTATCCTAACTACGTGAACATATTGGTAAGATTTGGACATAATTGTCAATTGTGATGACTATGCATATTTGCCCCTAAAAGGAAGTCAACAAAAGAGTCTATTTCACTGTGCTCCGTGAATGCCAAAGACAACTAGAAAGCAGAATATTTACTTTTAAAATGGTTATAGGTAGAATTACAATAAAAATTTTTAAAACTGTCAGCATTTCTACTGTATATATTGGCATTCTGGGGAGGTATCCATAAGAAATCATTAAAAAAAAAAAAAAAAAGATGCTATTGGACTCCCACCTCAGTCCTACTCTGCCCTAGTGTTTTGTATTCACAAATCAAAATTTTAAAACATATAATCCTAACCTCTAATCCTTAAAAAGTATCTTTAAAATCACACAATATAGCTCAGTGCACTACTGAATTTGGAAATATAAATAATTATAACTCATTAAATTTTTATCTAGAAACAACTGAGAAAACAGTATCCATTCAAAGAGACCTTAGCCAGTTCAGAGAACTCTAACAACTTTCTGTTTCACCAGAATATGTCCTATGATTGTTAGAATGATTGGGTTACTAGCTACATAGATGTTACTATGTACATACTGCTTAGGTTGAGGCCATATAGGCAGTTTTTTTATAATCTTTCTTTTTTCAGAGTTTTATAGGTGCTATAGTCAAACAAAAGGATATTGGATAAGTAAACTGGTTCTAAAATCTTAGAGAAGAGATCATGACTCCAGCTCCTTATTTCCTCTCTCCAGATATCTAACACAAGAGAGCAAAGGTAGCAGTAAATTGCAAACCAATCTGTGGGTACCAATAAAGGAAGCATAAAATCTGACTGCGTATGTAGCTCCACAAACACAAATCTGCCTTCAGATCTAAAGTTATGAATCATTTGTAGCAATAACAAAATTTTTCTCTCTGATGGTGGTTCAATTCATTCACCAAAGCAAAACTAACAAAGAGTTTCTAAGGTTTGTATTTCATAAGCTCTTCATTGCTAAGTCTTATGTGAAATGCATGATTTTTGATGGTATATTTCATTCCTTTTTCATGGTAAAAGTTAGCCATAGGAGAGACTTTTGCTATGGGTAGTACCATGCAGGGAAGGAAAAACAAAAAACAAAAACAACAACAACAGAAAAAGCAATAAATATAATCATCACGTTGACCATGTGGTGAAAAATCCTTTTATTTCATTATAACTTTGATCTGATAAAAAATTCCTCAAATAAAGCAGAAAATCCCCATGCAGATATGACCATTCAAAGTATATCATGAAACAGAAGCAAGAACATCCCAGGTGATGATCAGTTCAACCCAGAAATAGAAAAGCTATTCTACCAGGTAAAACTATAATTATTTCTTATAGGATTAAGGCCATTCTTCTACTATATATCTACAATCTGGCCTGTGATGAAACATTTAAAGACAAAAGAAGATCAATGTAAAGAGGTGTGAAAGATAAAATGGACTAAGTCCTTTTATATATTCTCTCTCGAAAAATAGAAAATGTACATGCCTTGGTAGATTAAGCCAAATATGCTCTTACAAAAGGCCTTGTGCAGGGCACTGCTTAAAGCAACCTAATGCCAACATAAGTCACTGGTGCTTAGAAGCTTAAGCCATAGACAGTTGATTCTCATTATTCGCATAGTTATGGTTTACGAAGTTGCCTGGAACTCTGAATTAGTGAATACTGAATCATTGCCCCAGGAAAAATATAGGGTTAGATACTTGTTAGGTCACAAAGTCAACTGATCAATACAAAACCTTAATTCATATGTGTTTCTGTTTAAAGACATTTTAATGCATTGTTGGTCCATTAACATTGAACTCATAGCCAATAGCACTATAGCTCCTGCCTGAGGGAAGCTTATCTTACATGTGTAATTACTCTAAGGCATGTCACAGCCTTATTGAGCTTTGGAAAACTAGACAGCATTTCAGCATTACACTTGTAAAGGCATTGTAAACAGTGAAAAATCACCAACATAATGCACAAAAATAAGAACAACGTAGCACTAAATAGACTGCAGAAAAGACACTATTTGTAGTATGAGAGTTGACACAAGAAGGCAGAGCTTTGCCTCATTTGACCTCAGACTTGTGGAGGCAACTCAAATTTTTTGCAACACTACATATGTGCATGTTTTCAAAAGACCTCGAAAGTACTGATGTTGAGGTTACAAATAAATTTTAGCAAATGGACTAATTTACAAATATGGAATCTGGAACTGTGAGAATCAAATGTATGCCAAAGGATTAGTTTACTAGAAAAGAAGAACTCAATGGAAGAGAAAAGAACTTTGCAAAATTTATTCAGAAGGCCCAGCATCACCTGTATTATCATTCTAAAATCAATACTAATTTCAAGTCAAATTGTTATTTCATTAAATTACATATATTATTTAAAGTAACCCAAAATTGGCTTTACTGACTTTCCTCTATAGTGTCCATTTTAAATATGCAGATTCTGTGGACTATCTCCTTATGCTATTTGTTGGATAATTAAAAACACTCTTAATAGTTCAGATAACTAAAAATATAATTATATCATGCCCACATGTGTCACATAATGAACTATTAAATGAAGAGTAAGAACTTAATACACATACATATACAAATATATTTTTAAAAAATAGCAACTTCTTTTCTCTCAAAAGAGATCTTTCTCAACATACCTTCTGAGTCAAATCTCCTACCTGCTAAGCCATGGTGGATGAGTGTAGAATGATCTGAACTACAATTTGTGTTAGATATGTTATCAGTTAGATATGCAAAACAGGTTTCAGTGAAATCATAACCATTAGTAGTTGGGGATGGGTGACCGAGAGAAAACTCTAGTTATGTGTCCCCCAGTTTTGATCATTTTCGCCAGAACTACCTCTAATAAAATAATATGCTTCATGAGTAGTCTTTTGAAAAGTGATAATAAAAATATCTTTAGATAATGTTGCTATTTTTAAAGTGAGCTGTATATATGTTCTAAGCAAAAATAATGTGCTTTTCCATGTAAACATAGCTTCGAGATAAAACCTCTACTCCCTTGCTCCAACCAGATTTCCATCTCTAAAGATAACATAAAAATTTTACATAGTTCATGAATTGTCAGAAATTATAAGAGAAACTGTGTTCATTTTCAAAAGAAGTCAGCACCCAAAGGTTTTCTTTAGCCAGAAACATATGATAAATTAGAAACCATGATGTGATTTTTAAATAAGCTTTTCAAAAATATATTACAATATGCATCACAGCCTGAGGAAATGTTATTTGATGGAACATCCTAAGTACATATTTAAGTCATGAAAGAGAAACAGCTTTTGTCAAGTAAGTAAAGCAGTCTCTACCACCTCATGCATCCAGTTACCACGAAAGAATAAAAAGGAAAGGAGCAAATTAATTGAAATAATTATCTTCTCAGTTTGGAATTCAAGGTCACAGACAGAGCTCTACCCTACTTTAAAGGGGAGCAGCCAGCTGACTTTCTACTGAGAGTGGCTTCTATTGGTAGTCAGGGCATCTTTAATGTGGATAAGGTCCTTTGGAATTTGTTGGACAAAAATCGTTACATGAATCCAATCAGGATATTTAGTTTCTGTACATAAGTTTCATGTTTGCTTAGGGCAGGAAGAAGCCATATTATACAAATAAGGAACTAGGCAAGAATAAATGCTAGGTGTTATAAATAATAATATTAAATCTCAACTGAAATGCATTTTCTGTGTGTGATATTAGTCTGACATTAAATGCAATTTGCGTTAAATAATAAATAATAGTTCTTAAACACCAACATTCCTTTATCATTTATATCAATGTCAGCAGTAAATATCTATTGTTATATGAAGGAACCATCTCAAGAATATTCATTTCCTTGATGGAATACCTTGTTGTTTATAAGAAATGACAAGCTAGCTGTCAGGATGAGCTAGCAAATGGAAGGCTTAGGATATATGTGATACAGTTTGGAGATTTTTTTATATGAGAGGGCTTTCTGCTCCTAAAATATTTTTCTAACTACTATAACAGAGCTTCAGATTTCACCTTTGGGAATTCATTGGGGTCTCTCACAGTAAATTGTCGATCTCCAATAATTATTTATTAAACTATGAAGAATCTTAGAGTGATACCTGAAAACACAAGGAGATAACAAGCTAAGACTATAATTCTATGGGAATGACACAGAGCATAGGTGCCTGGAAGGAATGGGTGACAGAAGAGTCTCCCCAAAAGAATTCATGTACTTTTAAACTTTGCCTAGAGCTGCCTCAGAAAGCTGTAGTCTTGCTTTGAAATATGGCCTACATACACAGTGGGAAGTTGACTCGATCACGTGAACAATGTTAAATAAGGGTATTCTAGGAAGAGGGGAGAAAAAAGTCCATGTGAATTTTCAAACTAAATTTTAAGAGCAAACTTTCATAAACATTTAGTTAAATTAAATTATATCCACGTCTTATCTTCTAATTTACATTCTAATGTCTCAAGGAACTTTCCTTCTCTAGTAACTACTTAGGCTGAAGCCATGAGAAATTAAACACTAGGACCACAGTACTTTTCTTGGATTTAAAAGAGTCAGAGCTTCTTTTACCCACATGATTCAAGGGAAGGAAACTGTATTACTTAAAAAAAAAGTCATATCTATCTCTGCAAAAATTCCTTATTCTTACCTACTCAAAGCAATTCCAACCTTATTTATAAAGAGAGCATGTATACATATAGACAGAGAAGAAATTACTACACTGCACTCATGATCTCATCTGATTGTTATAAATCATCATTGAGATTAGTTGGGCACATGTTAGCAACCAAGAGAAAGCAAGTCTCTGAGAAGTCGAATGTTTTGCCTAAGGTCACTTAATTCCTAGGTGCAAAATATCCAGGACTGGAATTCAAGGTTTCTGTCTTTCAGACCTGTTCCTTTTCTTCTAGTCCAAGCCTGATCAGTCATTATAAGATGGCTGCTCTCTTGCTCTCTGTACATCCCTTGCCTGACCAGGCCCTGCCTCAGCCTTACTTTAAGTGAATGATTGCTCCCCTTTCTAAGCTGAAAGCTTAATCAGTAACTACTTGTGTGATAGGCCAGACCCACAGCTAAAGATTGTTCTAGCCCTCAGACCAAAATGGCTCCAGTATATTTGGTCATCAACTGGAAACAGCAGCCCTTGCAACAGTTGCTAACCCAAAGAGTTGTGGGAGACCTGTTCTAGCAGTTCCCCTTGCAACCAAGGAGCCTTCTGATGTCATGTCCTCTGTAACTGACAGCCTCTTCCTCCCTTGTGTAGTGAAGATTGCTACTGTGTCCTGCCTGCAATCTGCCACACATGATGAGGTATAGTTCCAAGATATTTGCCGCTGACTTCTAAGATTCCCTGTCCAATAAATTGTTGATGTCTCTGTCGCTAACTTTGGGTTCTTTCTTTGGTCTCAAGACTGGGCAGTTGCAAGGATTGCAAGACTGTGGGGTGCAGCCCAACACTACCATACCACATTATCTCATTCACATATTCTTACCAACCTAGACTTCTTTTACCATTATAACCCAATGGAGATATTTCCATCTCTTGTAATCACCTTTATTAGCTCTTTCTGTAGCTCCAAACTGTCAGTCTCCAATCCCATTTTCCTATTCAAGTGGTAAATCAATCATTATGATTAAGAAATAATAGTAAGACAAATAGATACAAATCCCACTCATCTTCACTGCATTCGTACACTGCTTGATCTGTACCCATCTGAGTCACAGAGGAAAGGGTATAAGAAATAAAGGATAATTTCTATAAACAAAAGATTGCAACAACAGGAAAGGAAAATAATGGGTTAACTCATGCTGGGAATGGACTACTTTATTTGTATAGACTTTCTTTTACTTTTTTATTTTTTAACACCTTTATTGGAGTATAAATGTTTTACAATGGTGTGTTAGTTTCTGCTTTATAACAAAGTAAATCAGCCATACATATACATATATCCCTATATCTCCTCCTCTGGAGTCTCCCTCCCACGCTCCCTATCCTACCCCTCTAGATGGACACAAAGCACGGAGCTGATCTCCCTGTGCTATGTGGCTGCTTCCCACTAGCTATCTTTTTTACATTTGATAGTGTATATATGTCCATGTCATTCTCTCACTTCATCCCAGCTTACCCTTCCTACTCCCCTATCCTCATATCCATTCTCTATGTCTGCATCTTTCTTCCTGTCCTACCCCTAGGTTCTTCAGAACCTTTTTTTTTTTTCTGGATTCCATATACATGTGTTAGCATAAGGTATTTGTTTTTCTCTTTCTGACTTACTTCACTCTGTATGGCACACTCTAGGTCCATCCATCTCACTATAAATAACTCAATTTCATTTCTTTTTGTGGCTAAGTAATATTCCATTGTATATATGTGCCAATCTTCTTTATCTATTCATCTGTCAAAGGACAATTAGGTTGCTTCCATGTCCTGGCTATTGTAAATAGAGCTGCAATGAATATTGTGGTACATGACTATTTTGAATTAAGGTTTTCTCAGGGTATATGCCCAGTAGCGAGAGTGCTGGGTGGTACAGTAGTTCTATTTTTAGTTTTTAAAGGACCCTGCATACTGTTCTCCATAGTGGCTTATCAATTTACATTCCCACCAACAGTGTAGGAGGGTTCCATTTACTCCACACCCTCTCCAGCATTTATTGTTTGCAGATTTTTGGTGATGGCCACTCTGACCAGTGTGAGGAAATAACTCATTGTAGTTTTGATTTGCATTTGTCTAATGATTAGTGATGTTGAGCATCCTTTCATGTGTTTATTGGCAATCTGTATATCTTCTTTGGAGAAATGTCTATTTAGTCTTCTGCCCATTTTTGGATTCAGTTGTTTGTTTTTTTGATATTGAGCTGCATGAGTTGCTTGTATATTTTGGAGATTAATCCTTTAACAGTTGCTTGTTTCCAAATATTTCCCCCCATTCAGAGGGTTGTCTTTTCGTCTTGTTTATGGTTTCCTTTGCTGTGCAAAAGCTTTGAAGTTTCATTAGGCCCCATTTGTTTATTTTAGTTTTTATTTCCATTTCTCAAGGATGTGGGTCAAAAAGGATCTTGCTGTGATTTATGTCATAGCGTGTCTGCCTATATTTTCCTCTAAGAGTTTTACAGTGTCTGGTCTTACATTTAGGTCTTTAATCCATTTTGAGTTTATTTTTGTATATGGTGTTAGGGAGAGTTCTAATTTCATTCCTTTACATGTAGCTGTCTAGTTTTCCCACCACCACTTATTGAAGAGGTTGTCTTTTCTCCATTGTATAGTCTTGCCTCCATTATCAGAGATAAGGTGACTATATGTGCATGGGTTTATCTCTGGGCTTTCTATCCTGTTCCATTGATCTGTATTTGTTTTTGTGCCAGTACCATACTGTTTTGATTACTGTAGCTTTGTAGTATAGTCTGAAGTCAGAGACCCTGATTCTTCCAGCTCCGTTTTTCTTTCTCAAGATTGCTTTGGCTATTCGGTGACTTTGTGTTTCCATACAGATTGTGAAATATTTTGTTCTAGTTCTGTGATAAATGCCATTCGTACTTTGATAGGGATTGCATTGAATCTATAGACTGCTTTGGGTAGTACAGTCGTTTTCACAATGTTGCTTCTTCCAATCCAAGAACATGGTATATCTCTCCATCTGTATCATCTTTAATTTCTTTCATCAGGGTCTTATAGATTTCTGCATACAGGTCTCTTGTCTCCTTAGGTAGGTTTATTCCTAAGTATTTTATTCTTTTTGTTGCAATGGTAAGTGGAATGTTTCCTTCATTTCTCTTTCAGATTTTTCATCATTACTGTATAGGAATGCAAAAGGTTCTGTGCATTAATTTTTTATCCTGCTACTTTACCAAATTCATTGATTAGCTCTACTAGTTTTCTGGTAGCAGCTTTAGGATTCTTTTTGTATACTGTCATGTCATCTGCAAACAGTGACAGTTTTACTTCTTCTTTTCGAATGTGGATGCCTTTTATTTATTTTCTTCTCTGACTGCTGTGGCTAAAACTTCCAAAACTATGTTGGATAATAGTATTGAGAGTGGGCAACCTTGTATTGTTCCTTATCTTAGTGGAAATGGTTTCAGTATTTCACCATTGAGAATGGTGTTGGCTGTGGTTTTGTCATATATGGCCTTTATTATGTTGAGGAAAGTTCCCTCTATGCCTACTTTCTAGAGAGTTTTTATCATAAATGGGTGTTGAATTTTGTTGAAAGCTTTTTCTGCATCTATTGAGATGATATTATGGTTTTAATCCTTCAATTTGTTAATATGGTTACTAACAAATCAAACCCATTGACTGATTTGCAGATATTGAAGAATCCTTGCATTCCTGGAATAAACCCCATTTGATCATGGTGTATGATCCTGTTAATGTACTGTTGGATTCTGTTTGATAGTATCTTATTGAGGATTTTTGCATCTATGTTCATCAGTGAAATTGGCCTGTAGTTTTCTATTTGTGTGACATCTTTGTCTGGTTTTGGTATGAATGAGATGGTGGCCTTGTAGAATGAGTTTGGGAGTTTTCCTCCATCTGATATATTTTGGAAGAGTTTGAAAAGGATAGGTGTTAACTCTTCTCTCAATGTTAGAATTCACCTGTGAAGCCATCTGGTCCTGAGCTTTTGTTTGTTGGAAGATTTTTAATCACAGTCTCAATTTCAGTGCTTGTGATTGGTCTGTTTATATTTTCTATTTCTTCCTGGTTCAGTCTCAGAAGGTTGAGCTTTTCTAAGAATTTGTCCATTTCTTCCAGGTTGTCCATTTTATTGGCATATAGCTGCTTGTAGGAATCTCTCATGATCCTTTGTATTTCTGCAGATTAAGTTGTTGCTGATCCTTTTCCATTTCTACTTCTGTTGATTTGAGTCTTCTCCCTTTTTTTCTTGATGAGTCTAGCTAATGGTTTATCAATTTTGTTTATCTTCTCAAAGAACTAGCTTTTAGTTTTATTGATCTTTGCTATCCTTTCCTTCACTTCTTTTTCAATTATTTCTGATCTGATTTTTATGATTTCTTTCCTTTTGCTAACTTTGGGTTTTTTTCTTCTTCTTTCTCTAATAGCTTTAGGTGTAAGTTTAGCTTGTTTATTTGAGATCTTTTGTTTCTTGAGGTAGGATTGTATTGGTCTCAACTTCCCTTTTAGAACTGCTTTTGCTGCATCCCATGGATTTTTCATTGTCATGTTTTCATTGACATTTGTTTCTAGGTATTTTTTTATTTCCTCTTTGATTTCTTCAGTGATCTCTTGGTCATTAAGTAGTGTACTGTTTAGCCTCCATGTGTTTTTATTTTGTACAGATTTTTTCCTGTAATTGATGTCATAGCATTGTGGTCAGAAAAGATACTTGATATGATTTCAATTTTCTTAAATTTACCAAGGCTTGATTTGTGAGCCAAGATATGATCTATCCTGGAGAATGTTCCATGAGCACTTGAGAAGAAAGTGTATTCTGTGGTTTTTGGATGGAATGTCCTATAAATATCAATTAAGTCCATCTTGTTTAATGTATCATTTAAAGCTTGTGTTTCCTTATTTATTTCCATTTTGGATGACCTGTGCATTGGTGAGAGTGGAGAGTTAAAGTCCCCTACTATGATTGTGTTACTGTCAATTTCCCCTTTTATGGCGGTTAGCATTTGCCTTAGGTATTGAGGTGCTCATATGTTGGGTGCATAAATATTTACAATTTTTATATCTTCTTCTTGGATTGATCCCTTGATCATTATGTAGTGTTCTTCTTTGTCTCTTGTAATAGTCTTTATTTTAAAGTCTATTTTGTCTGATATTAGAATTGGTACTCCAGCTTTCTTTTGATTTCCATTTGCATGGAATATCTTTTTCCATCTCCACAATTTCAGTCTGTATGTGTCTCTAGGTCTGAACTGTGTTTCTTGTAGACAGCATATATATGTCTTGTTTATGTATCCATTCAGATAGTCTATGTCCTTTGGTTGGATCATTTAATTCATTTACATTTAAGGTAATTATCCATATGTATGTTCCTATTACCATTTTCTTAATTGTTTTGGGTTTGTTATTGTAGGTCTTTTCCTTCTCTTGTGTTTCCTGCTTAGAGAAGTTCCTTTAGCATTTGTTGTAAAGCTGGTTTGGTGGTGCTGAATTCTCCTAGCTTGTGCTTGTCTGTAAAGTTTTTAATTTCTACGTCGAGTCTGAATGAGATCCTTGCTGGGTTGAGTAATCTTGGTTGTAGGTTTTTACCTTTCATCATTGTAACTATATCCTGCCACTCCCTTTTGGCTTGTAGAGTTTCTGCTGAAAGATTAGCTGTTAACCTTATGGGGATTCCCTTGTATCTTATTTGTTACTTTTCCCTTGCTGCTTTCAATATTTTTGCTTTGTATTTAATTTTTGATAGCTGGATTAATATATTTCTTGGCTTATTTCTCCTTGGACTTATCCTGTATGGGACTCTGTGCTTTCGGGACTTGATTGGCTATTTCCTTTCCCATAGGGAAGTTTTCAACTATAATCTCTTCAAATATTTTCTTAGCTCCTTTTTTTACTCTTCTTCTGAGACCCTTATAATTCAAATGTTGGATCATTTAATGTTGTCCCAGAGGTCTCTGGGACTGTCCTCAATCCCTTTCATTCTTTTTTCTTTATTCTGCTCTTTGAGAGTTATTTCCACTATTTTATCTTCCAGGTCACTTATCTAATCTTCTGTCTCAGTTATTCTGCTATTGATTCCCTCTAAAGAATTTTTAATTTCATTTATTGTGTGTTTCATCATTGTTTGTTTGCTCTTTAGTTCTTCTAGGTCCTTGTTAAATGTTTCTTGTATTTTCTCCATTCTATTTCCAAGATTTGGTATAATCTTTACCATCATTACTCTGAATTCTTTTTCAGGTAGAGTGCCTATTTCCTCTTCATTTGTTTGGTCTGGTGTGTTTTTACCTTGCTCCTTCATCTGCTTCATGTTTCTGTCTCCCCATTTGCTTAACTTACTGTCTCCTTTTTGCAGCCTGCAGGTTCTCATTTCCCATTGTTTTTGGTGTCTGCCCCCAGTGGGTAAAATTGGTTAAGCGGGTTGTGTGGCTTCCTGGTGGAGGGGACTTTTTCCTGTGTTCTGGTAGATGAGGCTGGATCTTGTCTTTCTTTGGGGCAGGACGAACTCCAGTGGTGTGTTTTGGGGTCTCTGTGAACTTATTATGATTTCAGGCAGGCTCTCTCCTAATGGGTGGGGTTGTGTTCCTGTCTTGCCAATTGTTTGGCATAGGGTGTCCAGCACTGTAGCTTGCTGGTTGTTAGGTGGAGCTTGGTCTTAGCGTTGAGATGGAGATCTCTGGGAGAGCTTTCGCCATTTGATATTACATGGGGCTGGGAGGTCTCTGGTGGACAAATGTCCTGATCTTGGCTCTTCCACCTCAGAGGTTCAGGCCTGAAACCCAGCCAGAGTACCAAGACCCTGTCATGTCACATGGCTCAGAAGAAATGGCAGAAAGAGAAAAAAGAAAGAAAGAAAGAAAAATTAAATTAAAATGTTCTTAAAAGAAAAAAAATTTAAAAATATTAAAAATTAAAAAATAAAAAAGTAATAAAAATAAGAAAAAAACAAAAAAAGAAAGAAAGAAAGAAGAGAATAACCAAACCAAAAAACCAATCCACCATTGATAAAAAGTGCTAAAAACTATATTAAAAAAAATGGACAGGCAGAACCCTAGGACAAATGGTAAAAGCAAAGCTATACAGACAAAATCACACAAAGAAGCATACACATACACACTCACAAAAAGTGAAAAAGGAAAAAATATATATATATATATAAAGAAATGGAAGAGAGCAACCAAATCAATAAACAAATCTACCAGTGTTAATAAGCTCTAAATACTGAACTAAGATAAACATAAAACCAGAAACAAATTAGTTGCAGAAAGCAAACCCCAATTCTACAGTTGCTCTCAAAGTCCACTGCCTCAATTTTGGGATGATTTGTTGTCTATTCAGGTATTCCACAGTTGCAGGGTACGTCAAGTTGACTGTAGAGATTTAATCCGCCGCTCCTGAGGCTGCTGGGAGAGATTTCCCTTTCTCTTCTTTGTTCGCACAGCTCCCGGGGTTCAGCCTTGGATTTGGACCCGCATCTGCATGTAGGTCGCCTGAAGGCATCTGTTCCCTGCCCAGACAGGACAGGGTTAAAAGTAACAGCTGATTAGGGGGCTCTGGCTCACTCAGGCCGGGGGGAGGGAGGGGTACGGATGCGGGGCAAGCCTGTGGCAGCAGAAGCCAGCATGACATTGCAACAGCCTGAGGCGTGCCATGTGTCCTTCCAGGGAAGTTGTCCCTGGATCACGGGACACTGGTAGTGTCGGGCTGCACAGGATCCTGGGAGGGGAGGTGTGGAGAGTGACCTGTGCTTGCACACAGGCTTCTTGGTAACTGCAGCAGCAGCCTTAGCGTTTCATGCCCGTCTCTGGTGTCTGCACTGATAGCCATGGCTTGTGCCCATCTCTGGAGCTCGTTTAGGCTGAGCTCTGAATCCCCTCTCCTTGCACACCCTAAAACAATGGTCTCTTGCCTCTTCTGCAGCTCCAGACTTTTTCCCAGACTCCCTCCCAGCTAGCTGTGGCACACTAGCCCCCTTCAGGCTGTGTTCACGCAGCCAACCCCAGTCCTCTCCCTGGGATCTGATCTCCGAAGCCCGAACCTCAGTTCCCAGCCCCCACCCACCCAGGCAGGTGAGCAGACAAGCCTCTCAGGCTGGTGAGTGCCGGTCGACACTGATCCTCTGTGCGGGAATCTCTCCGCTTTGCCCTCTGCACCCTTGTTGCTGTGCTCTCCTCTGTGGCTCAGTAGTTTCCCCCCTCTGCCAGTCCCCCATCTCTGCCAGTGAAGCGGCTTCCTAGTGTGTGGAAACTTTTCCTCCTTCTCAGCTCCCTCCCAGAGGCCCAGGTCCCGTCCCTATTCTTTTGTCTCTGTTGTTTCTTTTTTTCTTTTGCCCTATCCAGGTACGTGGGGATTTTCTTGCCTTTTGGGAAGTCTGAGGTCTTCTGCCAGCGTTCAGTAGGCGTTCTGTAGGAGTTGTTCCACACGTACATGTATTTTTGATGTATTTGTGGGGAGGAAGGTGATCTCCACGTCTCGTCTTACTCCTCTGCCAACTTGAAGGTCCCCCCGTATAGACTTTCAAAATACTAAAAACCCTTATTTTGTTTAGCCAGTTATTTAAATTCCATTCAGCCAATTGAATAACTAGAAGTTGCCCAAGGCCACTGAAGGTGAGTTTCAGAACACTCATCGAGGGCAGCCTAGCTAAAAATACTCAAAATGAACATGGATTTAGGCTTGGTCCCTGTCTGGTCTGTGGCCCTGGTTATTTACACTGGCTTCTGCAAAGCCTCCACACTTCAGGGTTGCACTTATCCAAACAATTACTCTTTTAAGTGCCACAAAAGATGATGATTATCATTTCCCATAGCATTTGGACAACTGTCTCTACGTGTAGTTAATTGCTTATTCCTTTCTCAATAATAAAATTTGTTAGTCAGATCCTACATCAGAAATAAAAGAGAAAGGAGGAGGTGTAGGTCACTGAAAATTAGAGAGCAGTGAGCTTGCTCTATATGCAGATACTCTCTGCTGAAGAACTCATATTTGGGGTACTCAAGCAGCTGAAATCTTGGATTTATTCTGAACTGCTGGACACATCCAAGGGAAGGAAAACACCAGTTATTCAAAGACTATTACTCAGTGCTGTGAAGATATTTCTTATTGTTGAAGGTTAATGTACACACATATGCACACACATACATAAACACACACACACACACACACACACCCCTAGATAGTGAATGACCATAATTGCACCATAACAGTAGCTCAGCCTTTGAAAAGTACATTAACAAGGTATTAAATTTATACCAGAAGCACTTGTCTACACTTAGCTTATCTCTGTTATTTCTACAATTATTTCCTAGATGTCACTTTTTTGTTCCTTGTTTTACTTTTACTCTACCCTCAAGAATGATAATTCAAAAAGCCTAGTTTTGAGTGATGCAAAAGGAAAATAAAAGAATCAACATCAGAAAAAAAAATCAGAATCTGTTAATAGATTTTTCTCAAGTTGTTTTATATGTTTACAATGTGGATTCTTTACTAAATGATAAACTTTTTCTAAGCCAAAATCTGCTTGCTTGCTTTCCTTCTTTCTGTTTTTTTTCCTGTCTCTCTCTTTTTCTTGGATCTACCACAGCACTGAGTCCTGGACTGGGTGCAGATAAAACAGTGAAAGAATACTTCACAAAAAAGCCCACAAAACAGTCAAACAATTCTCATATATTATATAGTGATTCCCTTTCTTTTCTTTTTTTTTTTTAGTTTTTGTTTGTACCCTGAAAATTGAAGCTGTACCACTTTCTAAAATGTTGAATTGACAAAGCTAGATTTGACACCACAGTAGAAAACGAAATACTTCTAACATTCCCCCCTGTTGGGGTCTATAGCAGAGCATGGTTATGCTATTTAGGATAGAACTGCTCCTTATAAACCACTGAGGAAAAATATCCCTCTGACAAAATATCAATAATTAATTCAGAAATGGTTAGCTATGTGTAAGAATGGAATCATGCACTTTGAAGTTGTAAAGACACTTCCTAGTGAGGTCTCAGTCTGCACTGAAGAAGAAGCAAGGTACAGTGAGACAACAGAGGTTTTTTATGTTGGGGAAGCCCTGACTGCTTCTCTGCAGTGCAGATCTGAAAGCCTGAAGGTCTCCACAATGTCATCAGAGAACAGGTGCCAATCAAGTGAATGTATATTACCTAAGAGGTGCTCTGCTGTTGGATATGTTACCCAGATCTGCCAATATTTCTAGCTCCAGTCTATTTTTTAAAGGGCAGCAAGTGGTCTTGAATGTATACTGAGGAAAAAAATGTGGGTTGACATTTTAAAATTCAGGCAGAATAGCAATGCTATCATTTTAAACGATACTCAGTGTCTATAGGGCTTCTTATAAATGCCATCGGAATTATACTTCTCAATGCCCTATGAGTCAAAGTTAAGAAGAAAAGTCACTGGGCTTCCTTGGTGGCGCAGTGGTTGAGAGTCCGCCTGCTGATGCAGGGGACATGGGTTCGTGCCCTGGTCCGGGAAGATCCCACATGCCCCGGAGCGGCTGGGCCCGTGAGCCATGGCCGCTGAGCCTGTGTGTCTGGAGCCTGTGCTCCGCAACAGGAGAGGCCACAGCAGTGAGAGGCCTGCGTACAGAAGAAAAAAAAAAAAAAGAAGAAAAGTCACCAAAATTTTCACACTAAACTAGCTTGTGTCAGATCCCGTAAACACAGGACTGAATCTGTGATGTAGGAAAGCAAATTACATTTAATCCCAGTATCCTTGTGATTGCTTTTGGAATGCCTACTACCTTTTTTATTGGGTTATGTATTCAGCTGGACTCTTCAATTGCTCAATACCAAAGCCCTCATTATCAGATAGTAAATGAGGTGATGAAAATTCATAGCAATATTTCAATATTCCCTGGTATGTATTCAGTATTTTTGTAAAAATATTTTCACACATTTTAAAATGGCATCAACTTCAACAATCCAACATATTTTATTGTTTTAATTTTACAAAGAAGAAAAGTAAGATTCAGATGAATTAGAGAATTTAACCAAGATAATTAGTAATTGTAACTGCAAACACACTCCTTGATTAATGCCATTAATTATTAGTTACTTATTACTAGTAACTAATAATGACCAAGATAACTAGTAACTGTAACTGAAAACACACTCCTTGCTTCATGTTGGGAATCTCTTTAGTATTTGTTTGTTTGTTTGTTTCCCTAAAGAACAATGTATGCCTCCAAACTGAGAGAGCTAAGGATGTGCAAATTCTTCTTGGGCATCCTTAGGAGTGATCATTTAAAGCAACTCAAACTGGGATACAAAGTCTCCAATGAGGCAGAGCAGTAAAGAGCAGAGCACAGCAGAGTGTTTTGGAAAATCATACTGAGCTGCTCACGTTTTATAAGGAGAGCAGAAAGCTCCAACTCAACATCATCAAGCCTGGGTTGTAGGGATTTAGACTGGATGAGCAAAGGTAATAATATAATGTGCAGAAGTTCTAAGCATCCGTCAAGTTCCTGGTGGAAGTAAACATTTTAGAACAGCAAAGAACTCTTTTAAGAAGCAGTGGCTCCTTTTAGACCATGGCAAGGTCTGTAAGGTATTAGAAAAGAGAATCAAACTGAACTAACTGCCTGCCCCACCTCTTCCCTAGCTGCCCCTCTTCTTGGGGGCATAGATTAACTCAAATAAATCAAACATTCCCCAAAGACTCTGGTGGTGGACTCTTTTGTTCAAGCACTTATAAATGAAAGTAAAGGAGAAGCAATCTGATAACATGTTTTAAAGGCTGAGGACTACACTCACAACAGAACCAGGCAGGGAATTATCTTACTCTCCCTCCAAATAACTTGAAAAAAGTCTCATTAGCTTCCAAGCGAATACTTTATGATTCATATATGACTCTTTCAACAATATTAAGTTTTCCAGAATTTGTAAAGACTTCTCTTCAGGTCTCATTGAACTGAATTTAAATGATTCCTGGGTCTTTCTGAGCAGTATTATTTTCAGAATTATGAGTGGAAATGCCTATACTTCATTTAATTTTAACTAGAAAAGTTTGCATACACATAAAAATAGTAATAACAGGTTTCCAAGAATAATATTGAACCACACACACAAAGCAAATAATAATTCACAGTACATAGTGGGGAGGGTGATAGAACCCAACAGGTCTCTTTTCTCAATACCTACCATGGTGTTAATTACTTGTTTAGTGCCTAGCTTCTCTAAAAAACACTAAGTTATATCCTTGCTAGTTCACTTTTAGTCCTTAACATCTAGTCAGACACATGATGGCTATACAATGCTTAGCTGACGGATATTTGTGAAACTCAAATAAGGAAAAGTGAAGCAAAATAAAAACACCAGCAGTTGTCCCCCACCTAAGAGCCCTGGCAAAGCCTTGCTCCCTTTCCCCTTTTCCACAAGTACCTAATGTCTCACATCATCATTACCACCATGGCAGGACTGAATCTTTATAGCTTTGCCTTGTGCTCACAACATTCTTCCTCTGCTTTTTTTTTTAAATTTATTTTATTTTATTTTATTATTTTTGGCTGTGTTGGGTCTTCATTGCTGCGTGTGGGCTTTCTCTAGTTGCAGTGAGCAGGGGTTACTCTTCGTTGTGGTGCGTGGGCTTCTCACTGTGGTGGCTTGTCTTGTTGCCAAGACAGACTCTAGGCGTGCAGGTTTCAGTAGTTGTGGCACGTGGGCTCAGTAGTTGTGACTCGTGAGCTCTAGAGCTCAGGCTCAGTAGTTGTGGCACACAGGTTTAGTTGCTCCGTGGCATGTGGGATCCTCCCGGACCAGAGCTCACTCCCATGTCCCCTGCATTGGCAGGCAGATTCTTAACCACTGTGCCACCAGGGAAGTCCCTTTTTTTTTTTTAATCCAAATTCCTTAATACCCTTCAGATAAGAAAAATCTGATTTAATACTTTAATAACCTCATTGATAATGATTTTTTAAAGTATGGAGCCTTCCTAATAATAATTAAATGACCTTGGTACCACACTTTAATAGGAGTATCTGTCATTTTGGATATCTAGTAACACTTATTACTTAATTAATCATGAATTTTATACCCAGGAATTTTAGTGACTCACTATATATTCTAGGGGAACTGGCTGCCTATGCAAGAGAAGACAACAGTGACACAACAGGTTTTGTTTGGACTAAAAAAACAATTAAACTCTTGAGATTTAACTTGTAAAGATTCGGATTTCTGGATTCTGTTGGGGAAAACAACAAGCAAACAGTATATCCAGTAACACTAGTCCTGAATTATAATATGGCAACAGTCAATTGGACATGAGTTTAGGATTTATCCTTTTTGTGTCTATGCTCTAATTTCTCTACAATACCTTTACCTCCTTCATCTTATTTATCACCTGGCTTTTGTAGCCATTTGACTTTATTACCTCCACCTATAAATAAAATTAATAGGAGTTCAGGAGTTAATTTTGGGGCTTAACTGGGTAGAAAAATTTTGGAAATAAAAAAAAAGAAATGTAAAATCTCCTTGAATTATTGTTGAATAGATATAGAGGTTTCTGTTCAACGAAATAAACAAAAAGCTTGGTAAACATGTTCTAGGAAGCGCAGTAAATATAGTCATTATAAGCTTTCAAAAGAATTCAGTCATGTAGATGCAAAGAAATACTCCAAAAATCTGGCCTTCTTTTGGATAGATGATTTCACTTAATATTTAATGTAATTTAAATATTTTAAATTTTGTTTTAACAGGACATATGTCTCACACAGCCTCTTTGTCTTTGAAAAAATATAATTCACCAAAACATTTATATATTTCTGCATAATGCTTTACTTCACAGTACTTTTATATACTTATTGTCATAGTTATTAAGATGCTCAGAGGCCATTTAGGTTGAAGTAGAGATCTCTTCAATAATATTCCTGTACAGTATATCTTGTTTTAATATACACATGCATATAGAAAACATCACTTTCTTTCTTGGCTATGTAAATAGAATGAGAAGCCTGCAAAATATTGTTGTTTTATAAAGAAGTAAAAGAGTCAGAACCTTCCTAATTCAGTTCTTGTTCATGGAATTATTCAACTGAGTATTATCCCAGTGGTTCAAAAATTCAAGATCTACTGATATTTTAAAAAAATTATACTGTTTTATCCCTGAAAGCAACTGAAGCATTTCAACCACCCTCTTAAGATGAGACATTTCTAAAAAATGTTGCAAAATATTTTTAAAAATTGGAAACATAAAATGCAAAATGTGTGAACTTTATGATTCCTCTTTTCCTCTCCAACACCTCTCCACTACACCCATCACCAGAAGTTAGGGTATAGGATTAAAAAAGCTGAATGAGGGTAGATGAGACATCTTGAAGAGGCTTGGCATCCACATTTTAGTATATTTCTAAATATTATTGAATCACTTCAAAAATACTCATAGGGAGATCACTTTTCAAGTTCCTTCCTCTTTTTTTGTCACCTTTAGAGCCTGTATTGGAAATCTTAAAGAATCCAGAAACTGTGATGGGACAAATATATCATTGGCATTAATCAAGTTAGAGTCAACACATCTTCTCATGACAATTTTTAATAAGCGGTGCAGTCTGACAATATTCCTCTTGTATCTGGGTAATGCGCTCTATCTATTTGCCAAATTGAGTTTGACATTTGCTTTGTCTGTGTTATATGTTCATGATAACCCCTTAGCATGTTTAAGTCAAGGTATTATCTTTCAAGGAAGTTTTATGATGCTAACCCCAGATATTTTAAATAAGAACATTAGGAAAGAAAAGTAAATTAGCTGTACTGATAAATCTCATTAAATATATAAAGCAAAATGAATTTAGAAATGACAGGTGTTCCCACGAAACTTTTGGATAAATTTAGGCTCCCCTATCCACAGTATTAGGAGATTTAAAATTAGACTACATTTTATCACTATCACTACAAACTGTGCTGTTTGGCTTGTGGCATATACTTAGGTTGCTGTAAAATGTTATTCAATTATGTTTTACAACTGCTAACATGTAGGAAAATGGAAAAATGAAGATAATTTCCACATAATGAAATGAAAAAAGAAACAGTGATAGAAAGTTGGGGTGTTATTAACTTCAAATTTGCTTTCACACAAGGATGTGTGAAAGAGAGCTGACATGCATTTTAGCAGGATAGATGGAAATGTGACTGGAGTATGAGATATATTGTTGGATAATTTATCTTACCTTGGCCTACCTCTCCATTCCTATGCTGGTATCAGAGTTCAGGTCATTATTACCTATTACCTGGGATATATATAAATATATATATATATATTTTTTGGTGGTACGCAGGCCTCTCACTGTTGTGGCCTCTCCCGTTGCGGAGCACAGGCTCCAGGTGCGCAGGCTCAGTGGCCATGGCTCATGGGCCCAGCCGCTCCGTGGCATGTGGCATCTTTCCAGATCGGGGCACGAACCCATGTCCCCTGCATCGGCAGGCGGACTCTCAACCACTGCGCCACCAGGGAAGCCCTACCTGGGATATTTTAATAGCTTTTTAACTCATCTCATCAGCTTCAGTCACTTTCTGACTTAGTTCATTTCTTACATACTGTCAGATTCAATATCCTGAAAAACACATTTGTGTTCATGTGTTCATGGCTCATCTTATCTCTAAGTCTCCAGGGGTTTCATTTTCCTACAACCTAGAATTGAAATCCTCAGGCTGAATCAAGTGTTTCAATATCCTGACAAAAATTTACTTGTTTATCAATGTTACCCAAAGTTCCAAGGGCCTTACCTTTCAGGCAAATCTAACTAATCACCATAAAGTAATCACATGTCCACTTATTACTAGAATGGCTTTCTCTCCATCAAGACATGTAAATCCTACCTATCACTTAGGGCTTGTTTAAAGTGTCAGATCCCCTCTTATGTTTTCCTAGAATTCACACATCTTCTGGAAGCAAATTTTCCCTCCTGTAGACAGAGCTAGAGCTCTATTTACAGTATTTGATAAAAGTGTTTTCTTCCTTAAAATCCACTTAGCAAATATTTATCAACTACCAACTATGAGAATGTTTATTTACTTGAACCATTTTGTTTACATGTAAACAAAAACAGAAAACAAATCATTTATGTAAAGTGTTTGACAGAATACTTCTTAGTTTATTAGGTAGTCAGTCAAGACTAGTTTCCTTCCCTCTTCTTTCCCTGCTGTATGGTACATGACTGGTTTATCACTATAAATTTCCATAGCATCTAATCTAATATCTTGTATATAATAAATGCTCAACAAATATTTATTGAACTAGCAGATGGTCTTCTTTTTAGTTCTTTCTTCATTTCTTTAAAAACTGTACATTAATCATACCAAATGTTGTTTTATTATGATTCATTTATAAAAATGTCCATTTGCATGGACATAGATCTGTATACTGTAATGTGCAACTGATAATACTTTCACTTTCCAAGCTTAAAGAATGATTTCAAATATTCATAATTAATTAGTTACTTTTGGTAATCAGAATAAACAAATATTTTTGAAGAAGAAATTAAATGTATTCTCTTCTTTTTCAAAAGAGAAAATATCGGGCTTCCCTGGGCGCAGTGGTTGAGAGTCCGCCTGCCGATGCAGGGGACATGGGTTCGTGCCCCAGTCCACATGCTGCGGAGCGGCTGGGCCCGTGAGCCATGGCCGCTGAGACTGCACGTCTGGAGCCTGTGCTCTGCAACGGGAGAGGCCACAGCAGTGAGAGGCCCGCGTACCACAAAGAAAAAAAAGAGAAAATATCAAAGCTGAAAGTGTCACAAGTACCTGATAATAGATACTGTCTTTTATTATACTTAACAAGTCAGCAGATCTTTTGTGTTTATATTCTATAGCCTTGTGTTGTACAAACCAATTAGCTCTGCATACAAATACAAATAAATCGCAATCATTAACTCAGCATATAAAATTATTACCTTCAAAGATATACGTAATCAAATGAAGAAATTAATGAATGACACACTCTCTTACACAGAAAACATACAGCAAATCAATATTCAAGTATGACTGATGATGTCAATATACAACAAGCATATGGTTATAAAGAAAAGCATCACTGAAATGTATTATATATAGACCCCTCTGAGACTCTTAGATATAGCAAAAACTGTGATGTTTTAATGAACAGCATCCAAATAATTGCAATAGAATCAACTACATGTTTAAGACAAGGGTTCAAAGGCAATATAAAGAGGATACATGTGCTTTCTCCAACACTCAACAAACAATACTTGTGTTTATTATCTCCGAATCTATTTTGACAACATTTTATGGAGCATATGATGTGTTCAGTAATATTTTGGATGTCCTAAGTGATACACGAAATGTACTGACAGATCTCATCTTCAAGGATGTTATAAATTAGTACAGACATGAAGCAGATAGTATTAAACACTATTTAATTAAAGGCTGAGGTAGGTTATATGGATTGTATAGCTGATTAGTTTTAAGAAGTTTCCAAAAACAACTCTGGAGTAGTTCTGTGCATTTGAGTGACTTATTTGGAAATCTCATGACTATTTGTTCATGTTGTGTTTTCTAGAACATTTTACCAAGATTTCTGTTTGTTTGCATAAAACTGTATACTCTAAATCTACTCAAAGATAAATACAGGAAAAAAATTTTAAATACATTATTATTTTTTTTTATTACCAATCTTTTAATATTTAAATTTTAAAGAAAAAATAAGGATTTCTGGTTTGGGCTTTAGCCTGAAAAGTTCTTGGAAGACATCAATCTTGGATGCTTCAGAGAACTGAGGTTGCAGGGAAAACTGTTGACTAGAAATCTGGAGAGATAGGCACATCCGGAGAGACACAGCCAAGATATACTTACTGGAACAGAAACTTCTGAAGACACAAACTGTAGGAGAATTTAAATGCTAATTTTGATGAACTGCTGGAGGCTGAGTGTGGACTAGTCATAGAGTAAGAAATTCCTGGGAGCTGCAGTCTGAGCAGGGTCCCCACACTTCTGTGGACTTTCCTTCTAGGAACTCCACCAAGATTCCATGGAGATGTGATAAGTATTCTCTCTTGGCTCGGCAGGGGAAAGGAAGAGAGAATTCATTGTGAAATATGCCCACAGCATTCTCCATAACAAAGGCCTTTTCTCCAGGGCAGAAGGCTTTTCCAGATCCTTATCCTAAGGGAAGAAAATTCCTCCCACTTCAGCCCCCTCTAAACTTTCTGTCTCACATAAGGAAAAAAATGCAGCCAGCAGAGATCAGCATTTGATGGGAAAATACAACCACCAGGGGAGAGAGTAAGGGACTGGAGAAAAACAGCTATAGCTCTTGAAAAACATTTCTAAGGGTCAAAGGCCCACTAAAAGATGGAGATTTTAATTGGAGGATTATAAAACCTTCCTCCTCACTTATACCTTACTTCCATACCAACAAGAGTACCATGTTATAATAGTTTCAAGACACAGACTTTCTCTAAGGAAGAGTTCTTAAGGAAGCCTAAAGTCAAGAAGGGAGACAAGAATAGGACACTACAGGCACCTAGAGCTATAGATAACACTAAACACAGACCAATACCTAGCCATATTAAAATGAATCCTTGCACTGAAATCCTGTTTACTTCAGCATCTATTACCAGATGTAACATACAGGACATTCAACAACAAAAAAGTAGTGCCAAAAGGCAAGAAAAACATAGTCTGAAGAGACAACACAATCATCAGAGCCAGACTCAGATAATGATATGGATTTTGGAATTAGCAGATAAAAAATTTAAAACTAATTGTGATAAATATATTAAAGAGGTATAATGGAAAAAATAGATACCAGATAAGAATAAATGAATAATGTAAGCAGAGAAATGGAAACTCTAAGTAAGTGTGAAAAGGAAGTCCTAGAAATCAAAGACATTGTCACACCAATGAAGACTGGCTTTGATAGACTTATCAGTAGACCCTAAAAGGCCAAAGAAAGAATTAGTGAGCTTAAATGGCCATCATAAAAAAATCTACAAACAATAAATACTGGAAAGGGTGTGGAGAAAAGGGAACCCTCTTGCACTGTTGGTGGGAATGTAAATTGATACAGCCACTATGGAGAACAGTATGGAGGTTCCTTAAAAAACTAAAAATAGAACTACCATATGACCCAGCACTCCCACTACTGGGCACATACCCTGAGAAAACCACAGTTCCAAAAGAAACATGTACTGCAATGTTCATTGCAGCACTATTTACGATAGCCAGGACATGGAAGTAACCTAAGTGTCCATCGATAGATGAATGGATAAAGAAGATGTGGCACATATATACAATGGAATATTACTCAGCCATAAAAATAAATGAAATTGAGTTATTTGTAGTGAGGTGGCTGGACCTAGAGTCTGTCATACAAAGTGAAGTAAGTCAGAAAGAGAAAAACAAATACTGTATGCTAACACATATTTATGGATCCTAAAAAAAAAAAGTGGTTCTGATGAACCTAGTGGCAGGACAGGAATAAAGATGCAGACATGGGGAATGGACTTGAGGACACAGGGAGTGGGAAAGGTAAACCAGGATGAAGTGAGAGAGTGGCATGGACATATATATACTACCAAATGTAAAATAGATAGCTAGTGGGAAGCAGCCACATAGCACAGGGAGATCAGCTTGGTGCTTTGTGACCACCTAGAGGGACGGGTTAGGGAGGGTGGGGGGAAGATGCTAGAGGGAGGGTATATGGGGATATATGTATCCATATAGCTGATTCACTTTGTTATACAGCAAAAACTAACACAACACTGTAAAGGAATTATACTCTAATAAATATGTTTAAATAAATAAATAAATGAAAATGTGGTATATACATATAATGAAATATTACTCAGCCTTGAAAAAAGGACATCCTGTCATATGTGACAATATGGATGAACTTGGAGGATATTACATTAAAGACAAATAAGTCAGTCACAGAAGAACAAACACTGCATGATTCCATGTACATGAAATACCTAAAATAGTCAAACTCACAGAAACAAAGAGTAGAAACTGTGGTTGCCAGGGGCTATGGAAAGGAGTGAAAGGGGAGTCTCTTCAGTAAATATTAAGTTTCAGTGATACAAGGCAAAAAAGATCTGGAGATCTGTTTCACAACAATGTGAATATAGTAAGCATTACCAAACTGTACACTTAAAACTGGTTAAGATGGTAAATTTTATGTTATGTGTTTTTTACCACAATAAAAAAAGCCAAACCCACCTCCTTAAAAAAAAATTGCATAGCCTTTGTTATGCAAAAAGGGGAGATAAAACAAAAAGGAAGCATGAGAAAAGGAAAAGCAAAACAAACTCTAAAAAATCCTCTAGAATCTGTTCTCAACAAATCTTGCCTACTTTATCCCCAATATTTATGTATTAACATTTCTTTTCAGCCAAAATTTTATACATTAATATGTACCAAACTGAACTCCTTCACGTTTAATACACATGTTGACTCTCAACTTAACTGTATCTTATTCATGCCTCCATTTTAACATTTTTCTTCCCATAATCCATTATAAATGATTGTGCCTAAATTAGTTGTCCATTCCTGGTAGTTGGGATAAGAACTTATTAATCATTATATGCCCAGCATTTATCCCCAAACACAAAATATACTAGGTTTTTAATGCAAATAAAATGAAGAGAAATACTACAATTTCTGAATATTTGACCAGAAGTTGTTTGAAGTATACACACACACACACACACACACACACACACACACACACAAATACACACCCCTCATTGTTTACCCAGAAAAATCTATTTTTTTTAATAGCTCAATTGAATTTTATCTCTTTCTCTAATGGTTTTGGCCAAAGTTGTTTCTTATTTCTCCAAATTCTTACAATCATTGTGAGTTTAAAAGTAACTGATATCACTATTTGTTTATATCTGTATATCTTCTCTTTAAAAAGAATGATCAGAAAGTATTCTTTAAGGCTTTGCTCTCTTCTGGTTCTTAGATAAATACTATGAACCAACTGATTTTTGACATATAGAGATATATGTGGATTTTGATTTAGCATTAAATTGTTTAATTGGTTAATTAAGTGACTCAATTGAAGAAATATCTCTCTGATATTTGTCTTTGTAGTGCAATAATGCCTGAGAATTACTTACTCTAGTTTGGAATAAACCCATTGAGATGGTATATTCATGGGTTCACTGAAACTCTGCTGTCATTCAGGGCCCAGACTGTCATGGCCATTATATTTTTAGTTAGGCTTTTAAAAAGTTAAGAAGCATCACTCAGAGATACAATTTTCTAAACAGCCTCTGATACTCTGGTCCTTACTAGTGGACTGTTTTCACAGAAGACACCCCGAGTAAGGAGTTATTTACAGTAAAACAAACAAAATAATATGACAACTTATTGCCCCTCAGTTCCAGAAGCACGAGACAGGAAAATTAGGATAAAAATTCCACATCATTGGGGTGAAATATCAAAGCTAAAAATGTTCAATGTTGTAACAGCATTTATTTGAGGCCAAATTTATAGGTTTGCCCTTTTCCTATTTTTGCTTGGTTAATCCTTGTCAATATTGAATTATATAGGCCATTGTGCTTAATTAATGTGAGGATAAGCTCATCATTGTTTCTGTGAATAAACCCAGTTACAATGTTGATTTTCTGACATGAGTTTAATGTATGCTGATTATAGTGACATTTCCATAAATGGTTTTTAAAAATCTTTGATAACAATTTTAAATATTTTATTATGAGTTACTTTTTGAATCAGAAGAAAACAGTTGTTTGAATCATAAGAAATATCTTAATAAAGCATAAAAATTTTTATCCACTATGGAAAGTTAGGTTTCCATGTTTTCATAACTGAAATCATCAGCAGCAGTAGCATCTTTATTATATCATTATCCTTGCTATTCAAAGTAAGGTCTTTGGATTAGCAACGGCAATATTACTTGGAAGCTTCTTAAAAATTATGAACTTCAGTTCCTATCCCAGCCTTCTAAATTCTAACAAACTCTCCAGATGATTTGCATTTGTATTAAATTTTGAAAACATCTCATTATTAACATGATCATCATCCTTGTCATCATCATCTTCATCATCATCATATAAATCCCTCAAATTGGTACCTTAGACATTTTATGTACTTTTAAAAGTGTTCTTGTTTGTTTTTGTTTTACGTCCTCAATATGTTCCTAAGGGTAGATAATGCATATCATTTATATGGTAAAATGCCCTTTTACTCAAAAGTATCAATTATTTCATTTTCTTACAAGTAGAGATTATCCATCCTCTGGATCACTGCTTCTCCAACTTAAAAGTACATATTACACTGGGAGTTTATTATAATGCAGACGTTGGATCAGTAGGTCAGGGGTGAGCCTGAGATTCTGCTGTCTTTTTTGTGTTTTAAAGGATCCAACAGATCGACCTGATATAAGTTACCAGACTAGTTCCTTCACTATAGAATAGAATTATTTCAGAGTTCAATATTAGCCTTCACTGTACATAGGTTGGGCATTTAGTCATGCATTATACTAATCAGATTTGGTGAGATATAATCTATGCTGTTAAAGTCGTAAATTCCAACTCTGCTACCATGGCCACTTTGTAAATTAGTCCATTGAGAAAGTACTGACATGTCTGGAGAAAATACGGCTGATTGATTGATTATATAATTAATAATGGCATCTTCTGCATAAAATACAATAATTTATAAATCTGCTTTAGTCACAAGCATTCTCACTGCCATTTTTTTTTTCTGTGGTACTTGGGCCTCTCACTGTTGTGGCCTCTCCCGCTGCGCAGCACAGGCTCCGGACGCGCAGGCTCAGTGGCCATGGCTCACCAGCCCAGCCGCCCCGCAGCTCGTGGGATCTTCCCGGACCGGGGCACGAACCCGTGTCCCCTGAATCAGCAGGCGGACTCTCAACCACTGCGCCACCAGGGAGGCCCTCTCACTGCCATTTTTTAAAGATTCATCCACATATTTCTTCCTCTGACCAACTTGTTAACAATTCTCCAATTTTCACATCTTTGATCATATGGTTAAATTATTAGCCAGTGTCTCTCTATATATATTTATGGCTATAGATATGGTCATATTTATATTTATATCCATACAAAGTGACAACCAAATATATCACTTGAAATTCTGCTTACTGGGAAGACACTCTTTCCCAATATGTTTAAGGACCACTCCTGAAAGTGATTACATCATTTGGCAATCTTACTGGCTCCAGAAGATTGGGATGGGCCTGAGATCCTGTTTCCTTTTCCACGTTTTAACAGATCCAATATAATCAACCTGATATAAGCTACCAGACTAGTTCCCTCACTTCAGAATAGAAGTATTTGAGTTCAATATTAACTTCCTTTTTGTTTTGAGTATTAGATCATTTTTATTTTCTTGGTGTTTCTTTTATAGTTTCCAAATATTCTAAAATAAACAAAAATTATTTGATAAGTAAAAATATTGTTATCAAAACATAATAATATTTTAAAATTTAAGTTGTTTGAACAAGTAATTCCATCACTACAAATCTAGCCTAATAAACAGTATGGGAAAAATAAAAAAACTGCACATACAAATGTCCACTGCAGCATTATTTTTATACTAGATAAAAATAAACAGCTCAAATACCCAATAATATAATATAGTTAAATATGTCCACTAGCCAATATGTGGATTCTTGGAATATGTTATGTTACATGGCAAGAGAGAATTAAAGTTGCAGGTAGAATTATGTTTGCTAATCAGCTGGCCTTGAGGTAAGGAAAGTATCCTGGATTGTCCAGGTAGGTCCAATATAATCACAAGGATCCTTTTAAGAGAAAGATTAAGGCAAGAGGATTAGAGTCAGAAAAAGATTTTAAGATGCCTTGCTGCTCTTCTGGTTTTGAAGATGGAGCAAGGGACCATACCAAGTAATGCAGGAGATCTCTAGCATCTGAAAAAGGCAAAGAAACATATTCTTGCCTAGATCCTCCAGAAAGAATGCAGCCCTGATGACGCCTTTATTTCTAGCCCAGTGAAAACCGCTTAGGACTTCTGACTTCTGGAACTGTAAGATAATAAATTTGTGTGGTTTTATGCCACTAAGCAACAGGAAACTAACATATTAGTGTTTTTTTGTTTTTGTTTTTGTTTTTCCTTTGCTAACTCATCATAGCAAACTTCTCATGAGGATATAAGAATCAATTCAGGGAGGAATGGAAACGAGTCAAAAATAGGTGCTGTGGAAATATGAGAAACTTGCTCATGCAATTTACTTGAGTTTTCATAGCCACTCAGGTCTGATATAAAATATACGACTTCCCCTTTAAAACTTGGCAATGCTATTTTCACTGAAATATATGACTTTGTGGAAATGATCCAGTTAATAAAGAGAAAATAAAGTATCCTTGTTACTTCATGGTTAACAACCAGTTCCTATCAAAAGTCTAATAGAAAAACAAGAGCTATTCTTAAAGAATTATGTTTAATTGCAAAAGAAAACGTCAATTTACTTCAAGGTGTTCTTATAGGGACTTTACAGAACTTCATATGACAAGTTACCTGCTGTTTCAGCAGAGAAGGAAGAAGCATAAGAGAGACCACCATACACTATTTTGATTCCTCAAAGCCCAGCATTTCTATTCAGGATCCTGGAATTTGGACAATAAGTTTTTGGTTTTCCTCATCCATGGGAAAGAGCTAGGAATTAGGGGGTAGATTGTGTGGGTGAAGGAGTCTTGGATAAAACTCCTTTTCCTATACATCTACATAAAATATTAGATATTGATAGAAATATTGCAAAGGACATTTGCAAATCTCATGACATACTTTTTGTTTTCATTAAATTTGCTCATCAAAATAACTTTGTTACATGGTCACCAACACAATGAAATAGTTAAGAGGACATGATAGGATGGCAAGAAAATTGAAGCTACATATACATGGAATATTATTTGTTTGTGTTTTAAAATATCCATAAGCAAATTTAAGTTTCTGTTTTTGAAGTAGCATCTGTGCATTAAAAAGAAATATATATATTTCCTGCCTTTCTAAACATTCCTCCAATTAGAATAACATTAAAAAAAAGTTAGTTAGGTATTTTATAAAAGGCAGCAAGTTTTTATCATAAAGTTAATCAAAACACTCCTTAGCAGAAACAACAAAATGGAAAAAGGAAGTAAAATTTTATAAACTATTTAGATAGTCTCCTAGGATGCATTTCAGAGTTCAGAAAAGGGCAAGCAGTGCTTTGATACCATCTGGTACATTTTTGAATACTGGGATAATAATGATAAATTATATGTTATGAGTACATAAATGTAATTTTAAAAATACATGTACTGCTTTGAAATTAGACCCCTCTTGCTTTATCCAGGTGTTTTGTGTCTAGAGTGTGCTGTCTGATTTTGAAAGGATGCCCTTAAGAGTACCCTTCTTAAATGTTTGCAATGAGATGAAAAAAAAAATTGGTCTCAGTAAATTAGAACTACTACTAATTATAAATTATTGAATAGTTGATGAGTGATGAATCGTCGCTTTTTCACATTATTTTTAACTCATTATATTCATATCAAAATCTTCAAATTTGCTTATTTACAAAGATTTAAACCAATAGCTCTTGAAGAAAAACATTTGTTTCACACCACAGCTATCTCTAACCTTGAAGCTATTTATTTTACTTAGCTCAGATCATAATTATTAGATTCTTTAAAAGTTTGAATACAGCAGGATTTAAAAAAATATCCTGCAAATCTTCTGTAACTGGAAAGAGAAGATCAGTGACCATCATTCAAAGAAAGGCTTAATGGACTGCTTGCTACACTAGGGAGAAACACATTTTATGCAAGGAATTATGAATAGTTTAATGACAGTGAAATACATATGTACAATATAAAGAATGGTAGAATCAGTAAAAAATACAAGCATTTTTAATAGTAACTCTGGTTTACGGAGAAAATATAACAGTGAAGAGCTGATATTAAAGATAAAACATAATCAAACATAATTAACTAAGACTTTCTTGACTTTCCTACATGGGAGACTTTGACAAAGAGTAGGCTGTACAGCTGACAACAGGATGGATATAAAGAGATTACAGACACTTCCCTGGTGGCGCAGTGGTTGAGAATCCGCCTGCCAATGCAGAAGACACGGGTTTGATCCCTGGTCCGGGAAGATCCCACATGCTGTGGAGTGGCTAAGCCTGTGTGCCACAACTACTGAGCCTGCAGTCTAGAGCCCGCGAGCCACATCTACTGAGACTATGCACCACAAATACTGAAGAGTAGCCACCGCAATGAGAAGCCTGTGCACCACAATGAAGAGTAACCCCCGCTCGCCGCAAATAAAGAAAGCCCGCACGCAGCAAAGAAGACCCAATGTAGCCAAAAATAAATTTTAAAAAAAGGTTACAGTTTAGACATGCAAAGAAGCTAGAGTCAATGTTCCTTAAATTTAAGGTATGGAGATAAGTACACAGTAATGAAGAGAGGCTTCCTATTAAAGACGACATCCAAATGGCTGATAAACATGTGTCAGTGTGCTCAACATTAGTAATCACGGGAATGCAAAACGCAACCATGAGATACTACTTCATACCAACCAGAATAGACAAATGAAAGAAAATGCAAAGTGTTAGAGAAGTTTTGGGAGCACCTGGAATGCTTATACATGGCTAGAAGAAGTATAAATCTGTAATTTAGAAATCTTTGGTGCTCAAGTTATACATATACACACGCTTTGCTGAGCCATTCCTTTTTTAGGGCTCCCTGAACAAAGTATCAGAGACTAGGCTTAAATGACAGAAAATTTTTTTTTTTTTCTCTCAGTATAGAGGCTAGAAGTCCAATGTTGACATTTTGGTAGAGCTGATTTCTTCTGAGATCCATTAGGAAGAATCTGTCTGGGATTCTTAGCTTGGCTTTTAGATGGTTGTCTTCTCCATGCCTTCACTTTGTTTTCCTTCTGTCTGTGTCTATGTCCAAATTGCCTCTTCTTATAAAGACACAAGTTATATTGGATTAGGACTCACCCATATAGCCTAATTTTAAACTAATCACCTCTCTAAAGACCCTATCTCTAAGTAGTTACATTCTGAGGTTAGAACTTCAACACATGAATTTTGAAGAAGGGGGGAATAATTCAGCCCATAAAGATACTCAACAGAAATGCCTATACATATTTATGAAGAATCCTACACATTATTGTTTAGTGTAGTACTATTCATAATATCTCCAAAATATAATCTACCCAAAATTAGTGTGACAAACTGAATGAGCCAGTAAATTTTGATATATTTATACTATGAACTACTATATAGCAATTAGGACATACGAATGGATCTTACAAACAGAAAGGGGCCAACATAAAGGGGTACACAACCATATACTTTCATTTATGTGAAGTACAAGAACAGGAAAAACTAATGTATAAAGTTAGAAGTCAGGATAAGGATTACTCTTGGTGGGGTTGGTGGGAAGGAATTGTGACTGGAGGAAGCATGAGGGGACTTCTGATACTAACTAGATCCTGTTGTTTTGATCTGTGTGTTCAGTTTGTGAAAATACATTAGGCTGTTTACTTAAGAATCCTGCACATTACTGAAAGTATTTTATGAGATTTAAATAAGATTTTTAAAATAAATAAATAAATCAACTGGTTGACTGAAACCACTGATGTTGATTTTAATAACAAGACACAGTATTTTTAAATATTTTAGGGGAGACTAAGGTAATGATTTAAGAAACATACCCAAACTGAAATCTTGATAAACTATTTCGTGTTTCATCTCTGGCCCTTAACTAGATTCATGACATTGAACAAATCTTTTTAACTCACTGAAACCATGATTTTTCCTCCTATATTAATATTTTCTATAGTAACATCTTTAGAAATTCTCTTTCAACCTTAGAATTCTATATTCTCATTAATTTAGGGATTGAATTGTTGAAATTGTAGTAAAAATTATCTTAAAATATTTGATTTAGAAAAGGATAAGTTTCCCTACAGTGAAGATAACAATGTATTTCCTACTTTACTGTCATTGAAATATAAGGATTAAGGTTAATTATAGGATTATCCTTTTGGTTATTAATTTTGACAAATTGATTATATATGTTTCCAGAGGAAATTTATTTATGTAAAAATAATTAAGTTAGCAAAGTTTTCTTAATTATTTAATAATTTTAAGAGTTTCAATTAAGAGGTTCAATATTGGTAATATTAAAACTTGGCAAATACTTCCTAATAGTGTATATTCTTATGTGATAGGAAACTTTGGGACTATTACCAAAGCACATGAAAGAAGAGAAATATCAATTAAATATAGCTCAGAACCATCCCAAAGGCCAGGTAAAAAGAAAAGCATGCAGTGAATGGCTAAGGATTATCAATAGTACTGAAAGAGGACTGCTGGTAATTTGAAGTCAGATATTGACACAGTTAAATCAACTAAAAATAGTGGTGGGTTGTTGTGTGAGGGTGAAGAATCAGAATATTTACAATCAATCAAATCTGAAGGAAAATTAAACAAAAAGGAAATACCAGCGTGTAAGGCAAATATCAGAGTCTGTAGGCGCTCATGCTAAGTGATTCCTGTAGCTAACAAGAAATAGGAAATTATGACCCATGAGTTGCCTCGTGCATTGCACAGCAAAACTCAAAACGAAACAGCTATGTTGAGCTTTTTGCTTGTAGTACCCGTGCAATAATATTTTACACTGAAATCTGCTATAAAAATAATACCTAAGTCACAAAACTAGCAAAAGTAATAGGAAGAGAGATGAACTCATCCTTAAGCAGCAATTGCCTGATATTGCTACTCTTGCTTTCCAGAAATATTCATAGAATATAATTGATGTTGAATCTATCAAGATTATTGTGTTTGAAGACAAGTGGACAGGGAGAATATGAAATATAATGAATAGTTTTCTGGTTCTAAATGCAAGCAGAGGTTTAAGTGTTTCATACTTCTTTTGAGTGGTCATGCAGTAACCTTTTCAAACTTGATGACAAACAACCTCACAGTTGGGCAATAATGTTGCCATGTGAAAAATGCTAAAACACAAAAAACAAAACCTATTTCTCATTTTTCAAATCCTGAATTTTTTCTCATCTTTTAACTTTAGTTCACCTTTTATATGTTAAAGCAGTTTAAAAAATAGAGATGAGCAGTGTAAATACTTATATGGTTTAAAAAGCTATGTACAATATTAAGAGATTTGAGATAAAGAGAAGGACTTATAGTCACACAGATGTAAATATTTTCTAAAATTTATTTTATCTTATTCTTGAAGCACAGCAATTTGTCCTTGGATAGATCATTTAATCTTTCTTACATGATTTTATCACTATGCAATTAGCTCAATAGTACTAATAATTAACTTAGAAATGATATGAAGAATAAACATTGAATGGTATAAAGGCAGTGGAAAAAATTGTCATTTGAATAACAGTCATAATACTAAGGGATTTTTGGAATGAGTTCAACTCAGACCAATTCAGATTAGATATTCACTTGTGACATATTAAGACATTAAACCTAATCAATATTTCTTTTAAAGATTAATAAATGAATTTATATATATTTTTAGTGACTTATTTTCTTTTGCTATCTATAGCCACGGTTATTAAAACAGCTTTTGCTACATAATGGGGAAAAAAGTCACTCCTTATACTCTGTTCATTATTCCCAGTGCTTAGCCTTATTACTCAGCTAGCAGTAGACCATGTATAGATTCCATTGTCCTGAAGAAGCTGTATAGGATGCAAATGTACATTGGGCCATGCTCTCAGTCTTGTTATGATGCTGAAGTAAATGGCAGTCTATAGCACTAATTAACAATTAACTGCTGCAGTATATTACATTGCCTTTGCTTCAAAAGTGATTGATTAAAATGTAGAAAGACATGAAAGAAGTTTCAAGGGACAGATGAGAATGAATCTTTTCACCTACAAATGGATTTATTCATCCCCTCATCTATTGTCAATAAATATTCATTAAAAACTTACAATGGCGGTCGGAGCGCAGGGAGAAGACTGGGGTTGGCGGCTTGAACATAGCCTGAAGGAGTTAGTGCACCACGGCTAGCCGGGAGGGAGTCCGGGAGAAAGTCTGCACCTGCCGAAGAGGCAAGAGACTTTTGCTTCCCTCTTTGTTTCCAGGTGCGCGAGGAGAGGGGTTTAAGAGCGCTGCTTAAAGGAACTCCAGAGACGGGCGCGAGCCACGGCTAAAAGCGTGGACCCCAGGGACGGGCGGGAGACGCTAAGGCTGCTGCTGCCGCCACCAAGGGGCCTGTGTGCGAGCACAGGTCACTATCCACACCCCTCTTCCGCGGAGCCTGTGCAGCCCGCCACCGCCAGGTACCCGGGATCCAGGGACAACTTCCCCGGGAGAACGCACGGCGGGCCTCAGGCTGCTGCAATGTCACGCTGGCCTCTGCCGCCGCAGGCCCGCCCTGCACGCAGTGCCCTTCCCTGCCCACCCCACCCCAGCCTGAGTGCGCCAGAGCCCCCGAATCAGCAGCTCCTTTAACCCCGTCCTGTCTGAGCAAAAAACAGACGCCCTCCAGCGACCTACACGCAGAGGCGGGGCCAAATCCAAAGCTGAGCCCCTGTGAGCTGTGAGAACAAAGAAGAGAAAGGGAAATCTCTCCCAGCAGCCTCAGAAACAGCGGATTAAAGCTCCACAATCAACTTGATGTACCCTGCATCTGTGGAATAGACGAGTCATCCCAAATTGAGGAGGTGAGCTTCAAGAGCAAGATCTATGATTTTTTTCCCCTTTTCCTCTTTTTGTGAATGTGTATGTATATGCTTTTGTGTGAGATCTTGTCTGTATAGTTTTGTTTCCACCATTTGTTCTAGGATTCTATCCATCCATGGTTTTTTTAAAAATTTTTTTCTTAATAATTAATTTTAATAACTTTATTAAACTTTTCTTTCTTTCTTTCTTTCTTTCTTTCTTTCTTTCTTTCTCTCTTTCTCTCTTTCTCTCTTTCTCTCTTTCTTTCTTTCTTTCCTTCCTTCCTTCCCTCCTTTAGACAACGAATCATCCCAAATTGAGGAGGTGGTCTCAGAGAGCAAGATTTATGATTTTTTCCTCTTTAACTCTTTTTGTGAGGGTGTATGTGCATGCTTCTGTGTAAGATTTTGTCTGTATAACTTTGCTTCCAACATTTGTCCTAAGGTTCTATCTGTCCCTTTTTTTTCTAAATAATTATTTTTTAATTCAATAACTTTATTATACTTTATGTTATTTTACTGTATCTTCTTTCTTTCTGTCTTTTTTCCTTCCTTCCCTCCTTCCTTCCTCCCTCCCTCCCTCCTTTCTTTCCTTCTTGCCTTCTTTCCTTCTTTGCTTCTTTCTTCCTTCCTTCCTTCCTTCCCTTTCTTTCTTTCTTTCTTCCTTCATACTTCTACTAATTCTCTCTACTTTTTCTCCCTTTTATTCTGAGCCGTGTGGATGAAAGGCTCTTGGTGCTCCAGCCAGAAGTCAGGGCTCTGCCTCTGAGGTGGGAGAGCCAACTTCAGGACACTGGTCAACAAGAGACCTCCCAGCTCCACATAATATCAAACGGCGAAAATCTCCAAGAGACCTCCATCTTAACACCAGCACCCAGCTTCACTCAATGACCAGCAAGCTACAATGCTGGACAACCTATGCCAAACAACTAGCAAAACAGGAACACAACCCCATCCATTATCAGAGAGACTGCCTAAAATCATAATAAGGCCACAGACAACCCAAAACACACCACCAGACATGAACCTGCCCACTAGAGAGAAAAGATCCAGTCTCATCCACCACAACACAGGCACTAGTCCCCTCCACCAGGAACCCTACACAACCCACTGAACCAACCTTAGCCACTGGAGACAGACATCAAAAACAGCGGGAACTACGAACCTGCAGCCTGCAAAAAGGAGACCCCAAACATAGTAAGATAAGCAAAATGAGGAGACAGAAAAACACACAGCAGATAAAGGAGCAAGATAAAAATGCACAAGACCTAACAAGTGAAGAGGAAATAGGCAGTCTACCTGAAAAAGAATTCAGAATAATGATAGTAAGGATGATCCAAAATCTTGGAAATAGAATAGACAAAATGCAAGAAACAGTTAACAAGGACCGAGAAGAAATAAAGATGAAACAAGCAACGATGAACAGCACAATAAATGAAATTAAAAGTACTCTAGATGGGATCAATAGCAGAATAACTGAGGCAGAAGAATAGATAAGTGACCTGGAAGATAAAATAGTGGAAATAACTACTGCAGAGCAGAATAAAGAAAAAAGAATGAAAACAACTGAGGACAGTCTCAGAGACCTCTGGGACAACATTAAACACACCAACATTCGAATTATAGGGGTTCCAGAAGAAGAAGAGAAAACGAAAGGGACTGAGAAAATATTTGAAGAGATTATAGTTGAAAACTTCCCTAATATGGGAAAGGAAACAGTTAATCAAGTCCAGGATGCACAGAGAGTCCCATACAGGATAAATCCAAGGAGAAATACACCAAGACACATATTAATCAAACTGTCAAAAATTAAGTACAAAGAAAGCATATTAAAAGCAGCAAGGGAAAAACAACAAATAACACACAAGGGAATCCCCATAAGTTTAACAGCTGATCTCTCAGCAGAAACCCTACAAGCCAGAAGGGAGTGGCAGGACATACTGAAAGTGATAAAGGAGAAAAACCTGCAACCAAGACTACTCTACCCAGCAAGGATCTCATTCAGATTTGATGGAGAAATTAAAACCTTTACAGACAAGCAAAAGCTAAGAGAGTTCAGCACCACCAAACCAGCTTTACAACAAACGCTAAAGGAACTTCTCTAGACAAGAAACACAAGAGAAGGAAAAGACCTATCATAACGAACCCAAAACAATGTAGAAAATGGGAATAAGAACATACATATCGATAATTACCTTAAATGTAAATGGACTAAATGCTCCCACCAAAAGACACAGATTGGCTGAATGGATACAAAAACAAGACCCTTATATATGCTGTCTACAAGAGACCCACTTCAGACCTAGAGACACATACAGACGGAAAGTAAGGGGATGGTAAAAGATATTCCATGCAAATGGAAACCAAAAGAAAGCTGGAGTAGCAATTCTCATATCAGACAAAATAGACTTTAAAATAAGGACTATTAGAAGAGACAAAGAAGGACACTACATAATGATCAAGGGATCGATCCAAGAAGAAGATATAACAATTGTAAATATTTATGCACCCAACATAGGAGCACCTCAACACATAAGGCAAATACTAACAGCCATAAAAGGGTAAATCGACAGTAACACATTCATAGCAGGAGACTTTAACACCCCACTTTCACCCATGGACAGATCATCCAAAATGAAAATAAATAAGGAAACACAAGCTTTAAATGATACATTAAACAAGATGGACTTAATTGATATTTATAGGACACTCCATCCCAAAACAACAGAATACACATTTTTCTCAAGTGCTCATGGAGCATTCTCCAGGATAGATCATATCTTGGGCCACAAATCAAGCCTTGGTAAATTTAAGAAAATCGAAATTGTCTCAAGTATCTTTTCCGACCACAACGCCATGAGACTAGATATCAACTACAGGAAAATATCTGTAAAAAATACAAACACATGGAGGCTAAAAAATACACTACTTAATAATGAAGTGATCACAAAGAAATCAAAGAGGAAATAAAAAAATACCTAGAAACAAATGACAATGGAGACACAACAACCCAAAACCTATGGTGTGCAGCAAAAGCTGTTCTAAGGGGAAGTTTATAGCAATACAAGCCCACCTTAAGAAGCAGGAAACATCTCAAATAAACAACCTAACCTTGCACCTCAAGCAATTAGAGAAAGAAGAACAAAAAAACCCCAAAGCTAGCAGAAGGAAAGAAATCATAAAAATCAGATCAGAAATAAATGAAAAAGAAATGAAGGAAACAATAGCAAAGATCAATAAAACTAAAAGCTGGTTCTTTGAGAAGATAAACAAAATAGATAAACCACTAGCCAGACTCATCAAGAAAAAAAGGGAGAAGACTCAAGTCAATAGAATTAGAAATGAAAAAGGAGAAGTAACAACTGACACTGCAGAAATACAAAAGATCATGAGAGATTACTACAAGCAACTCTATGCCAATAAAATGGACAATCCGGAAGAAATGGACAAATTCTTAGAAATTCACAACCTGCCAACACTGAATCAGGAAAAAACAGAAAATATGAACAGACCAATCACAAGCACTGAAATTGAAACTGTGATTAAAAATCTTCCAACAAACAAAAGCCCAGGACCAGATGGCTTCACAGGCGAATTCTATCAAATATTTAGAGAAGAGCTAACACCTATCCTTC
Source organism: Lagenorhynchus albirostris (assembly GCF_949774975.1). Taxonomy (NCBI): domain Eukaryota; kingdom Metazoa; phylum Chordata; class Mammalia; order Artiodactyla; family Delphinidae; genus Lagenorhynchus; species Lagenorhynchus albirostris. Next base: position 94,729,435 of record NC_083099.1, on the reverse strand, counting down.
TCAAACTCTTCTAAAATGTAGCAGAGGGAGGAACACTCCCAAATTCCATCTACGAGGCCACCATCACCTTGATACCAAAACCAGACAAGGATGTCACAAAGAAAGAAAACTACAGGCCAATATCACTGATGAACATAGATGCAAAAATCCTCAACAAAATACTAGCAAACAGAATCCAACAGCACATTAAACAGATCATACACCATGATCAAGTGGGGTTTATTCCAGGAATGCAAGGATTCTTCAATATACGCAAATCTATCAATGTGATAAACCATATTAACAAAATGAAGGAGAAAAACCATATGATCATCTCAATAGATGCAGAGAAAGCTTTTGACAAAATTCAACTCCCATTTATGATAAAAACCCTGCAGAAAGTAGGCATAGAGGGAACTTTCCTCAACATAATAAAGGCCATATATGACAAACCCACAGGCAACATCATCCCCAATGGTGAAAAACTGAAAGCATTTCCACCAAGCTCAGGAACAAGACAAGGTTGCCCACTCTCACCACTCTTATTCAACATAGTTTTGGAAGTTTTAGCCACAGCAATCAGAGAAGAAAAGGAAATAAAAGGAATCCAAATCGGAAAAGAAGAAGTAAAGCTGTCACTGTTTGCAGATGACATGATACTATACATAGAGAATCCTAAAGATGCTACCAGAAAACTACTACAGCTAATCAATGAATTTGGTAAAGTAGCAGGATACAAAATTAATGCACAGAAATCTCTGGCATTCCTATATACTAATGATGAAAAATCTGAAAGTGAAATCAAGAAAACACTCCCATTTACCATTGCAACAAAACGAATAAAATATCTAGGAATAAACCTACCTAAGGAGACAAAAGACGTGTATGCAGAAAATTATAAGACACTGATGAAAGAAATTAAAGATGATACAAATAGATGGAGAGATATACCATGTTCTTGGATTGGAAGAATCAACATTGTGAAAATGACTCTACTACCCAAAGCAATCTACAGATTCAATGCAATCCCTATCAAACTACCACTGGCGTTTTTTACAGAAATAGAACAAAAAATTTCACAATCTGTATGGAAACACAAAAGACCCCGAATAGCAAAAGCAATCTTGAGAATGAAAAAAGGAGCTGGAGGAATCAGGCTCCCTGACTTCAGACTATAGTACAAAGCTACAGTAATCAAGACAGTATGGTACTGGCACAAAAACAGAAAGATAGATCAATGGAACAGGATAGAAAGCCCAGAGATAAACCCACACACATATGGTCACCTTATCTTTGATAAAGGAGGCAAGAATATACAATGGAGAAAAGACAACCTCTTCAATAAGTGGTGCTGGGAAAACTGGACAGCTACATGTAAAAGAATGAAATTAGAACACTCCCTAACACCATACACAAAAATAAACTCAAAATGGATTAAAGACCTAAAAGTAAGGCCAGACAGTATAAAACTCTTAGAGGAAAACATAGGCAGAACACTCTATGACATAAATCAGAGTAAGATCCTTTTTGACCCACCTCCTAAAGAAATGAAAATAAAAACAAAAATAAACGAATGGGACCTAATGAAACTTCAAAGCTTTTGCACAGCAAAGGAAACCATAAACAAGACCAAAAGACAACCCTCAGAATGGGAGAAAATATTTGCAAATGAAGCAACTGACAAAGGATTAATCTCCAAGATTTACAAGCAGCTCATGCAGCTCAATAACAAGAAAACAACCCAATCCAAAAATGGGCAGAAGACCTAAATAGACATTTCTCCAAAGGAGATATACAGATTGCCAACAAACACATGAAAGAATGCTCAACATCATTAATCATTAGAGAAATGCAAATCAAAACTACAATGAGATATCATCTCACACCAGTCAGAATGGCCATCATCAAAAAATCTAGAAACAATAAATGCTGGAGAGGGTGTGGAGAAAAGGGAACACTCTTGCACTGCTGGTGGGAATGTGAATTGGTTCAGCCACTATGGAGAACAGTATGGAGGTTCCTTAAAAAACTACAAATAGAACTACCATATGACCCAGCAATCCCACTACTGGGCATATACCCTGAGAAAACCACAATTCAAAAAGAGTCATGTACCAAAATGTTCATTGCAGCTCTATTTACAATAGCCAGGACATGGAAACAACCTAAGTGCCCATCATGGGATGAATGTATAAAGAAGATGTGGCATATATATACAATGGAATATTACTCAGCCATAAAAAGAAATGAAATTGAGCTATTTGTAATGAGGTGGATAGACCTAGAGTCTGTCATACAGAGTGAAGTAAGTCAGAAAGAAAAAGACAAATACCGTATGCTAACACATATATATGGAATTTAAGAAGAAAAAAAAATGTCATGAAGAACCTAGGGGTAAGACAGGAATAAAGACACAGACCTACTGGAGAATGGACTTGAGGATATGGGGAGGGGGAAGGGTGAGCTGTGACAGGGCGAGAGAGAGTCATGGACATATACACACTAACAAACATAAGGTAGATAGCTAAGGGAAGCAGCCGCATGGCACAGGGATATCGGCTCGGTGCTTTGTGACCACCTAGAGGGATGGGATAGGGAGGGTGGGAGGGAGGGAGACGCAAGAGGTAAGAGATATGGGAACATATGTATATGTATAACTGATTAACTTTGTTATAACGCAGAAACTAACACACCATTGTAAAGCAATTATACCCCAATAAAGATGTTAAAAAAAAAAACTTACAATGTACCAGTTTCCTTTTTTCTTTTTTTGGTTCTTAGAACCGTCAGCAAACATATTAGACAAATATTCTTCTCCTTTAAGTGTACTTCTTATTGAAAGGAGACAAAATAAGTAAAAATAAGGAAATTATAGTGTATGTTAGCTGTTGATACAGTTATGTTTAAAAAAAGGTAGAGAAGGGAAAGGGGAATTGGGAGTTCAAGTTGGTCCAAGGCAGAGGGGAAAGTTGTAATTTTAAATGGGGTGGTCAAAGCACTCTCAGTAGTAATGTATCTTTGAGCAGACTTGATATAGGCAAAGGAATTAGCAATGCGGATATATGAGAAAGAAATGTTCTATAAAAGGAAATAGCCAATGCAAAATCCTAAAGTCAGAGAATATCTTCTGTGTTTAAAGTATAACAAACCAGTGCAGCTGGAGCAGCAGGACGTCAAGAGATGAGATATTCAGGTAATGGCAGCCAGTCTGCAAAGAACCTGGTAAGGCATCGTGATGGTTAATTTTATGCATCAATTTGACTAGGTCATGTTGTGCCCAGATATTTTGTTCACGTTATTTCTGAGTATATCTGTGAAGGTATTTCCAGATGAGATCAGCATTTGAATCAGTAAAGTGCGTAAAGCAGATTGCCCTCCCCAATGTGGGTGGGCACCATCTAATTTATTGAGGGTCTGAATAGAAATAAAAGCACAGGAAGAGAAAATACATTCTCTCTGCTAGGCTATTTGAATGATGATCATTCTTCTGCCTTCAGACTGGGAACTTACATCAGTGACTCTCTGGTTCTCAGGCTTCAAATGTGGACTGGAACTATGCCACCACCTTTCCTGGGTCTCCAGCTTTAGATGGCAGATTATGGAACTTCTCAGCCTCCATAATCACAAAAGCCAATTCCTTAAGATATAGATGTAAACTATGTATATATGTATATATGTATATGTGTGTGTGTGTGTGTGTGTGTGTGTGTGTGTGTGTAAAATCTGTTGGTTCTGTTTCTCTGCAGAACCCTGATTAATACAGGCATTGTAAGGACTTTGCCTTTTATTCTCAGGAAGATGGGATCTATGAGCAGTCATAAATCTTTGACTATGGTTGTTTTACTGAGAATAGATCATAGAGGAACAATGTATCAATTGATACTAAAGATGACAGTAGGTTGGTAAAAGGAGGTACTAACAGAGATGATTAGAAGTGGTTGGTTTCTTGACATAGTACAGATAAAGTAACTTCCTTATGCAATAGGTATGAGGTGAGAGAGAAAGAGTGGTCAAGAATTACGCCCCATTTTCGACCTGAGTAATGGAAGGATACATCTGCCATCAGTGCAGATAGGGAAGACTGTGGGTGAAGCAATCCCATGTTAGAATCTCTCAAATTCCCATGAGTTTTTCAGAATAACATGATTCAAATGAAAAAAAAAAACTGCCTTGAAATATCACTAGACTTCAGACTAATGTCATGGTACAAAGGTATTTCTTTTTAATTTATTTCTATATGAGTTAAGTTATTGCAAAGAAAATAAAAGAAAAAAATTTTAAAGGAAGATAGACATGAGCAAGATGGAAACTTTTTGGGAAATTGAAATAACGTTTTTAGAAAAACCAAATATAAACCTCCCCTGACTAATTATGACAACACGGTACGTATTTTTAGAGCATTTTAGTTTTCAGAATAAGCAGAAAATAACTCAGTTAATTTCTACTACAACAAGCAAAAAAACAAGCACTTTTTGGAACAGTGGTTTTCAACTCACTATGTAGAACTTCAGGTTTCTAAGAGATGACGGTATGCAAAGGAGGAATCAGGCAGGACATAACTTTTATTGTTTCTTCTTATATATTAGCATTCTACAATTGAATTTATTTACAAAAAAGAGCATTGCTGTCTTTTGTTAAACTGTGGAAACCACAATTGTGGAGGAAGATTTCTCATTTTATTCCTCCACTGAAAATGTGAACTTACTTTCTTCTCTAATACTCTCATAGATTTTGAATTTGGAATAAAGTGGGAATACAGAGTTGGTAACCAGAAATGCATGAATACGTGTGTAATACTCATGAGACTATATCTGACTATTTTTGTTATGGAGGATGGCTAAATTTCAGCAATAATTATTTCTTTATTCTTATAGAAGATATAACAATTGTGTGTCAATATTGTGAAATCTAATTGTCATTGTGTTGCTTTTAACTTATTTACATAGTATTTGAATTTGAAATTTCCCAACTAAGAGCTTTGAAGTGTTTCATCTAAGTATACATGATATTTGCTTCTTAGGAATCATGACTATTATTATAGAAATGTAAATGTCATGTGTATGTCCAATTGTCTCACATGCATGTATTTGTTCATTTCACACTCTATAAGATAACTTTTAAATTAAAAAAGAGTTTTTCAAGGGAAAAAGGCTAATTTTCATTAGAAGTAATATAATATAAAATATAAATAGAAGTATAAATTTAAATGGGATATAATTATTACATTTTCAAATTACATAAAGCTCATATTATTCATAGGCTTTCTTTTGAAACAAAAGCAAAGAAGCATCCTTAGTAAAATAGTTCCATAAAATCCTACTTGTCTTTGCGTATTCAGATCTGGTGATTTCACATCATTTCATTGAAATGAAATACTATGAAATCATAGATCTGTTAATAAAAGTGGCCCGCTGACTTTTATCTGAGGCAAGAAAAATGATTTGTTTCAGTCCAGCTAAGATCTAATTCAGCTGCAATAGCATTATTATTATTCTCTTTGGAATGCATTACTACAGCCTCAATATACTTACATTTATGTTAGAAATACCATCTTGCTTTTTAATAAAAACAACAAAAAGTTAGTTTACCATCTTGTGTCAATAGTTCATATTTTATGTATTGGCTATTTGGCAGCAACTTCAGTACTCTGCATAATTCTTTACACCTAAATGAAACTTTCTCTTCTGAGAATCCTCATGGCCCTAATGTTTAATGGATAAAAAACCTGCACTTATTTAAATTTTACTCACATCATAAGTTGCAATTTAACATAGTTAAGTTTTTAAGGTAATTCTCTAAAGAACAAATTATTTAGTAATTAATAAACATTTTGCAATTATTTTCCATAAGAACACTATACAAGTTATTAAATAAAAAAGAAAATATTTACAGGAGGTAGTAGTATATTCCTTGGAGGGTTTTCACCTCTTTGGTTTCATATTATGAATTATGGCCTTGCTATTTATGCCAAGAAATAATTCATGTCACTTTATATTATGATGTTTCAACAACGATTGTGCCTCATGTTTTTCTTTTCATTGGACATAAGAACTGATTTTGCAATTCACTCTTAGCACAGATCAAGAAAGCTGAGTCAAACTATTCTTTTGGTGAGCATCTGGAATGCATTCCCATCTGCTACTGAACTGTGGATAGTGCTAACACCTGTGCCTGAATATATTGCCCTCGTCATTTCTACTGGGAATTTTCTGCATGGAATGAAAACTATAGCTCTATGTAAGTGTGCAAGTCTCTATATATTTATAGTGAGTAGGAAAAAAAAGAAGGCATGCATTCTTTGGAGTCAGGCAAAAATGGTTTGTGCTCCTATCTAAGTGCAGTTAAGAATGAGTATGTTATTTAATTTTCAAGGCCTCTCTGTAAACTGGTGTGATAATACCTTTCTTACAGTATTACTGTGAGAATGAAATGACATATATGTATGTAAAGCACCTGAGAAGTAATGGGCACTTAAAAGTAAGCACACAGTGCTTAGCAAGTACAAGAACTCAATACATGTTAATTTCTTTCTTCTGCCATGTGATTTACAAAAGAACATGCTGGTCTTCTAGGAAGAATGAGAAATAAAGTCTGCAATACTGAGAAGATCTAAGAGTTAAAACTCCAAAAGACTAAAGGATAGAGGTAGGCACAGATCTTTAAGGAAGTATTATGGGTGGCCACTAGAAGCTTCAGAAAGTTGAATAGCCTGGAAAATTGGTTAATTCTAACATGCAGAAGTGGTTTTTTATACAGCACTGGTGGTTTCAAGCAAATGTTGCCAGAATATCTATGAAGAGAATTTTTACAATTTTATAAAAGGTTGTGGTAGAAAGAACAATAAGTGTTTACAAGATTGATCGAAAACTAATGGAGTGATATGGCTTTGAGGTGAGACACACGAATTGAGTATTACATTTCTGGATAGAAACTCCTCTCTCATGAACACAGAACTAAGAGCTGGGGAACTGAGGGTGAGAAGAATGAGAGGGAGTCTGAGAACTTCTACAATACAATCAGCAATTATAAGAACAGATAAAGATGTTGCAAAGGTAATAGAGCAGCAGCAGCAGCAGCAGCTTTGGATCCTGAACAACAGAGAAAGCAACAGCAGGAGAGCAATAACGGTACCCAAGGAGACTGACTGGACCTCCAGGACAATTACAAAATGAAAGGATGGAAGTTGCAGGATTTGCAAACTCAGTGACTTGTGTGGAATGGGCTTCAGAATCACGGGGTATATTCATTGATATTTCTGTGATTCACTCGCTGTTTCAAAGGAGTGACACAAAATAATGAATTCTCAGTGATGCTTAGAGATGAACTGATAAATAAAACAGCTTATATTCCCCAGCTTAAATATGTGAAAGATCCTTTTTTGTTTTTCTGAAAATAATAAAAACTTGGGTACAGATTGCCTAGATTAGAATCTTCATTTCACCAATTATTTTCTTTGACACATCACTTAATGCTTTTGTTTCTCAGTTTCTATTTCTATAAAATGGAAGTGGTAAGATAGTTACAAAGGTTAAATGAATGAATACATATAAGATACATATTAATGTTCTATAAAATCAGGTATCATTATCTTCATTATGGTTATAATTATTATTTATTATAATTATTATTAAAGAGAAGAGCTTTTCATTTCAAATTGTAAGTTGTTAAGTCTGGTTTTAGTTTCCATATACTGTTAATGATCAGTAACTTCTACTTGGTCATTTCACAGATTTCCTTTTCACATACTGAAGTAAAATATATATTCAAATATCATTCAGTTTAAGTGAATGTGGTTTTTTCCTCAGAATTCACATAATTATTTAAAGTACCTGAAAAAAGATGCAAAATTAATATGGTTAAAGATGATGAACTACGGATTATTCATAATAAACACAACTGAATACATATTATACTGATTACCTTTCTAAAACATAAATAATTCTGGCCTTATTAGTAAGAATCATTTGGGTCATTTATGTGCAAATGATGCATTGCTTATAGATAAAAGAGAGAACACCATAGCTATTTAATTCTCCAGAATTGTCTTTGTCCAAGATGAACAAACACACACACACACATGCACAGAGGCACATATACCATTCACAGAAATAACGTGCATACATATAATTTTACCTGGGTAGTATTTTATTAAGAAATTTTAGTTTGTGCAGTGTACTGCTTTATGGGGAAAATGAATTATGTCACAAGCAATGATTTTTTTTCCCTGAATAACATAGTGATATCTTTCAAATTTATAATTATCTTATTTTAAATTTGGAACAATTTTAGGTTTTGTCTCCACAGTTTGTACGTTTATATTGACTTCTGTAGTTAGTTAATCTAAAGTGTAAGTAAAGATTCAAAAATTAAATTAGTCTGTTTTGGATTAACAATTTATAGAAATATATAGCATAATTTGGTCATTAACAAATATGATACAGTCTATATTATACCAGACACATTTTGTTTACTAATCAGTCTCCATGAAGGTTCATCAGCAGATAGTGGAATTATAGATTGAAAATAAAATAGATTCTACAGAACCATCTTTAGTTTGTATAATTGTCTTTCTTCTCTATAGTAAGAATCATTATAGATTCTACATGGTAGAAATTATCTAAAATAAATTTGTTGAGGAATAGTGTCAATGGCTTTCCTTCTGATGTGCCTTTAGGTTCTGATAAGGAATCCAAATCACAGTACTTAAAATATGTTTCCACCTAGTCTATGAGAGATAGTAATCATTTCCTTTACTTATCATTTCCTTCCTACTCCCATATCTCCTTCGTAGAGAACAAGATTATGCCGTTTTAGTCTGCTCTAAAAACTCTTCTCAAGGAAGCCCTTGATTCCACCTTCTGGCCATTGCTGATATAACTATAGGTGTTCACTTGTCTCAAGCCAGAATATTGAGATTCTCTTTTCTACAGAAAGACCATATAGTGACTGCATTCAGACCCTGCTGAGCAAATGAACATAAAGGCAACATAATGCCAAGCAGCCATTTTTTACTATGTGCCCCCACCCACCAAAAAAAGGGACCATGTGGAGTGACAAATATCAAGGAAATACATGAGCCTTGACTCCTGGTAGCTTTACTGTTTATGGTTTTTGTCTCCTGGGAAATATTTCAGAATCATATTAACACTTTAGATCTCAGTAAAATTCTCTCAAATTCTCCTTAATAATTATGGTAGTCTTGAGGACATTTGTTACTTATAAACAAACTAATATTTATAAGTAACTAATACCAGTTTCTTATAACCAGTGATCCTAGATTAAGACACTATGCATTTAGTAGATTAAAAAAATGATATCTATTGAATAGTTTTAGGGTTGGAAAAAAAGTGAGAAGGGGACAGGATTATCAGTCACATAAAAAGTAAAGAAACTAGAATTGGTAATGGTTAAAATTGTCAGGAAAACTAGGTGAAAGCACATCATTTCAAAATTTTGCTTTTCAAATCTTCATGCACTTAATTTTGAGCCCATTAATCAACTCTCCGCTAGGTATCAGTGATTCCCACTTTTGTTGTGAGTGTGTTAGTGGGGTGGTTTATTCAATTTTCTGAAAGATCAAAAAATGAATAAAAGATCAGGGCTGGAAGATTGGAGTTCTGATGTTTTAAAATAGTTGTTTTTGATATATCCAAGTACAGATGTCAAGAAACCAATGTAATAAACTTGTCTCAAGCTTGAAGGACAACTTGGGTTGGATATATTCTTTTTGGAAATCACTATGTATACAAACATTTTTCTCTAGACAAACTGTGAAAAGTGGTAAGAGAAGAAATTTGAGACATCTTCAAGAACTCAAACATGTAAACACCAGGTAAATAATGATGAGCTGATAAAGACTGAGCAGAGGCCAGTAAAGTAAGAATAATACCTGAGATGTGCGGTGTCATGGAAACCACAGAAAATATAATTAAAGAGGAAAGATATGGTGGACTGAGAAATCAGAAGGTTGAAATACATCCATCGGAGTTAGGCTTTGACAAAACATGGAAAATGCTGTGGAATGATGAAAGATGGTAACAGAACGGAATGAGTTGGTAAGAGCAATGTAAACAGCATAAATACCTCTTGAAAACTTGGCAGTAATGGAGAAAATGAGTTAAGATGATAATGTTTAAAAGACAGTGGAATTTGAAAACTTTCAAATTGTGTTTTAAAAAATATTTTAAATAATAGAAATTGTGGGTTCTTAGGGGAATTTTTAAATGATACGAAAGCTTTTGTAGAGTATAAGGGTGAAGATAAAGGAGAACAATAATCAATAAAGTACGGTTTCCTAGAAAATAATATATATTGTAATAAATGGCCTAAGATAAAATATGAGCATTAGATGGATGAATACATTTTGGCCCTTAGACTAGGGTTCCAGATTTAACAAGTAAAAGTACATGATTTCCAATTAAATTGAATTTCAGATAAACAATTAAATTTTTACTATAAGTATGTCCAAATATAATATTTGGGTCATACTTTTATTAAAATTTTGTCACTTACATGAAATTCAAATTTAACTAGACATGCTGCATTTTTCTGGCAAACTTAAATTGGATCCAAGTAGGAGACTCCCCACCCACATTTTTTGGAATTTATGTTTAGAAAGCCTCCCTACGGCCCTCCTTTGACCATGCTTGACAGAGCAGAGTGAGGAGTCCTTGGGACCAAGGAGACATATCCATCTGGAACACATGCTCAGCTCTTCTAATACCCAAGATCCTGCAATAGCCTGCAAACTTGGATGAAAGCCTACATCCAAGGCTGCTTGGGTTTCTTCTTCACATTCTTCCTCCCTGTAAAAAACAGCACTGCCAGTGTGCCCCAGCATGTACAGCCCGAGACACAAGGTATAGCCAAAGGATATAAAATAATCTTAGATGTAAAGATGTTTTTGCACATACATGATCTTCAGAAAAGAAACTGATGAAATTTGGTAAGGGAAAGGGTGTGAGAAGAGAAAGAAGGTGGGCCAACTTTAAGAGCAGCTTAGGGTGTTAGGGAAACTCTTTGTGTCGCTAAGTTCTTAGAAGGGATTGTGAGGAGTGCAAGAAATCTAAATTCAAATATTATTTTCTGGTTGTAAATATAAAGTTATATTTTCAAAGGAAGAAGGAGAGAACATATTTTATTTAACAACTTTCTAGTTTGATTTTGACTTGTCTGTCCCTGTGTTCTGAAAATGTAAGGAGTGGGCCTAGAGAAAGGTATCATTTCTGATATAACCATGTAAAGGAGAAGATGGTCATGTGTCATTTCTTTATGCACATGGTAATGTGACACTGACAGAGATACCCTCTGATGGTTTCTGTTTTTCTTGAGGTAGTAGACAGGCTTGTTTTCTAAAAGTAAGCATGTGTGTGTGTGTGTGTGTGTACAAATGGTAATCATAATTATCCAGAAGAAAAGGTGAAATATGTGACTGAAGAAAACTAGTAGGGCTTCCCTGGTGGCGCAGTGGTTGAGAGTCCGCCTGCCTATGCAGGGGACATGGGTTTGTGCCACGGTCCTGGAGGATCCCACATGCTGCGGAGCAGCTGGGCCCGTGAGCCATGACCCCTGAGCCTGTGCATCTGGAGCCTGTGCTCTGCAACGGGAGAGGCCACAACAGTGAGAGGCCCGCATACCGCAAAAAAAACAAACAAAAAACAACTAGTAGGATTTTTCAGCAATGAGTGTTGAGAGAACCCAAGTTACGATGCTGGGCATGACTTTATAGAGAGATTTCAAAATTTCAACTTTGATGCAGTTATGTTGAAGAAGGATAGGTACATTCATGCAAGGTGGCAGTTTTAACAGGTGGTTTTAATAAAAATGAGAAAAGCAAAGAAGTTCAGGGTATTTGGAAGATTATTGAAATGGTGGATAATGAAGTCTAAGCTAGTTTTGGTAGAATGAGGATAACAAATACGGGAAAAGGGGAATTGGAATGTCAATGTGCTAATGGGGCTGTAGAGAAACATCTCTAATGGTTGTTTCTTAGGCCTCTCTTCCTCCGACTTTACTTTCATATTTTGAATTCCAAAAGTCCTATAATTATCATCGTGTAGTTGGAGACCAGTAATAGTATTCAAGCCATGAGGTGTTGATTTCAATCTAATTTTTCAAACAGTATATGTGGTCTTAGGAAAAGCATAACTTCTTTGATCCTCAGTTTCCTCATGTATTAAATTATTTCATTAATACTTACATCATAGTATTGTTGTGAGATATCACTGACACATATCTAGTGCTCAATTGGAACCAAATACTATTTTCTTTTCTCTCTCTCTTTCTCTGTATATAAATATATTTTTTTCTCCCTGAGTGACCTTATTTAATTCACTTGTGAGCTCCTTATATACTAATGCCTTCCCAATGGGAAAGTCTACTTTCTGAGTTTCAGACTTACATTTCAACTGTCTATGAATTATACTTCCCTTAGATGTTTCATGGTTTCCTCAGACCCCAAATTTGCTATTTATTTCTCCCAAATCACATATATTTCCACAGGCTAAGCTTCAGCTTTATCACCATTTTGCACTGCCACAAACATGCTGCAATATCATGCCTCCAAGTGTTAGCATGTTCTTTCTTCTGCTGCCTTACTGGTAAACTCAAAACAGTTTGTATCTTATTTCCTCTTTGATGCCTGTCATGAACATCATGGCAGACATCCTACTCAGTGTAGGTTTTATTTTCACTGATTATTTAATAGACATTTAAAAAAAATCACTTCAGAGTTTCACACAAAGAATTCAAACCAAAACAAAACAAAAACATAAATATGCTTTTAGACTCAAGGTATCTCTTCAGGCTATTCTTCTTAGGCTATGCTTTAAATCTTATCTCCAAATATCTCCATATGCCAATTTACTTTCTTATATTTGGATATTCCCTCTTTCTATGGTCTCACAGATAGAGAGTTTTTTCCTAGTCCCATTTCACCCTTGGACAGACTTCTGAGTTAGCCAGCTCCACACTGTGCCCAACCCCAGGTATACACTCCCAACTGAGGTTGCTAGGGCTCTAAATAGAAATCATGCTCCATGTTTCCACTTTTCTGGCAGGGATAAATATTTATTGAACAATGTCTTAAAATTACTCCTTTACATGTCATTCTTCCCATTAAACTTAACTTCCTTAAGTGGTAGTGGATTTGTCTTAGGATTTTTTTTCTAGTAATTATGACAATGTCAATTATGTTGTGATACGTAAATGATAACTTTTAAAATAAGTGAGTGATTAAAAGAAAAGGAGTAAAACTCATGCACTACCTTAACTACAACTGTTCTGGCCATAGTTGTTCTTGTTCTGTTCCTGGCTTTGCACAGGAAGCCCAGTTATACACCCACTTGCCTTGCCCAAACACAGCAAGCTCAATTCCTTCTAATGCAGACATTCCACTCTAGGACATAAGGGGTGTGGTAGCTGCTGGTTATTCCATGCATAGCATATCTTCAACATCTCCTAACTGTTGAGCTTTCTTTTCATATTTCATACATATATATTTTAACAGCACCAAGTTTCTGGAATGGCAAGGGAAATTCCACATCTTTTCTGTTTACCATTGTGACAGATATTTTCCATTTTCTCTCAGTAATGATACTTGGGCCAAGTAGAAAATTGTAAACTCAAAGCTACTTTCTAAAAGCATAATAGTTAAGATATCCCTCTTCTTTCTTCGACATTGTTGGTGCTGCTGCTGATAAATCCAATGTCAATTTCACTATTATTTTTTCCACAGATCTGATTTTTTTCTTCATTTAGATGTTTTTCTTTTACCCATAGTTTTCTAAAACACTATGATATATCTAGGTGTAGAGATATTTGTAAATTTTATTTCAATCTTACTTGCCATTTATTGAGATTTTAACCTATGACTCATGCCTTTTACTAGTTCTAGGAAACTTTCAATCATTATTTCTACAAACAGTATCCCTCTATCATCTTATTTATTCACTGACTTTTTAATGTCTCTTAGTCACATGTTGGGTTTTATGGATCTATCCTCTGTTCTTTAAATTATATTTGATAGTTTCCAACTCATCTCTTTGTATAGCAATTTAGTGATTTTCAATAAGGTGATGTTTTACTTTACCAGTTTGCTCTTTAACCAAGTATAATATGCTACTTAATCCCTGAAGAAAGACCTTGACTCTAGGGCCAGAAGGCCTGGCTACAAAACCCTGAGTAAATTATTTAAATTCTCTGTGCTTCAGTTTCTTCCTCTTTAAAATAAAGGCAATTATAGTACCAACTTCGTGGTGTCATTTTGTTTAATATTTCTGAAGTATTTATATATATATATATATATATATATTTCTTTCATTTCTTCCTATGTATATAACTAGTCTAGACTTTCAGCTCCCCATATGTTGATTGTTCCAATTGTTTTTCATTGCATCCCTTGGAACGAAAACGTTCTTTCCTGTACAATTCACCTTCATCTTAAACAACACTGCCACACATATGTCATTATTTTGCACATAATTCATCCACATCCTAGATCTAAAAAAAAAAATCTGGCACTCACAGTTATTTTCTCATGATGAAGTCTACATGTCTCAGTCAGGACACTCCTTATTTAGACTTGTTTCTACTTATTTATACTTTTCCTATATCTCTAAACCAACACTTCATTTGTATGAATGTATCTACTCATAGTTCAACAAATGTGTCATACACGTTCTGCTCTGCATTTATTTATCTTGTTCATTAATTTGATCATTTACTTATTTATGCAGTCATTATTCATGATTTCATATTTTATTAAAGATGTGACTACAAAGATGAAAAAGTCATTATTTCTGCTAAATATTGGAAGTCACAGATGTGAAGCCGTGTAAATAATTTTAGTACAAAGTGATATGTACTGTAAAACAAGCTTACACTTCTTTTTAGTAATGAAGTTTTTCATACATATGAAAAAATACAGAGAGCAAGACCACAAATACCCTTCTAACTACCACTTTGAATTAGCAAATAATATTTTGTCACATTTGTTTCAGAACTCATCATTTTGTAATCAAATTTGTAATCAAATTAGTTAGGTCCATTTGACTAGTCATTAGAAATAGCCACCCTTTTAATTCCCAAAGACATTTACAAATTTTTCTTACATGTGCTGTTGTAAAATATGGAAGAGTCTCTTCATAATTTAGCTAATTTCCTACAGTAAGCTAAGCCCAAGTGTAAGTAACAATGACATTTTTTGTGAAAGTTTGGTAACAGCTAAGACCACATGAATAACTTCTTTAGGTCACTTCTTACTATCTGCATCATCAGAAATTTCCAAGAATAAATGGCTCCTTACATACCCTTCATCCTCTAAGCCCTATCACAATTCTTGCCCAACAATTAAACCCTCTCAGAATGAATGATATAATGAATTTATTTCCTTCAGTAGAGAATTCCTTCCCCTATCTCCAATAGTGTGTTCTGCCTCCAATGAGCCTGACATATGGCTAACTATTCAAAAATAAAATAACATGTGCCTGGGATTTGGGATGATTCCATTTCAAATAACGCCATATTTGTTATATCACTGACTTTCCTCTAGTAAATAACAAAATAAAGATTAAGTCTTCACATCCTTCCTGATCCAAATGCACAAACTCCAGACACTCATATACATGCATTCACAGATATTATAATGGTGGAAAATTAAAAATAAAGCAATACATTTTAGTTAAAGTACTCTCTAAATCAAAATAGTGGTATAGTTTATTTCCAAAATAGGATGTTTAACCACATGATCTGAAGCATCCACATTTACTAGGTCGAATCATATGAAATTGATACTGACTTTTTTCTTTTTTCTTTTATGTAAGCATGATGGTTAATTTTATGGGTCAACTTGACTGGGCCAAGTGATACATAGATTAAACATTATTTCTGGGTATGTGGGTGAAGGTGTTTCCAGATGAGATTAGCATTTGAATCAGTGGACTCAATAAAGTAGATTGCTTTTCCCCATGTGCTGCGTATCATCCAATCCGTTAAGGGCCTGAACAGAATAAAGAAGTGAAGGAAGGGAGAATTCAGCCCTTTTGTTTCCTGCCTTCCTGCTTGAGCTGGAAGACTGGTCTTCTCTTGCCCTTACACCATGTGCTACCTTTGTTCTCAGGCCTTTGGACTTAGGTTGGAATTATACCATCAGCTTTCCTGGGTCTCCAGCTTGCAAACAGCATATATTGAGACATCTCAGCCTTCATAATCACATGAGCCAATTCCTTACAACAAATGTCTTTTTATATATAAAAAAGTATATATATTATATTATTATACATAGTTAATTCTTGAACATTACCAGTTTGAACTGTACAGGCCTACTTACATGTGGATTTTTTCAATAACTATACAGTCAGCCCTCCATATCTGTAGGTTTGCAAATTTAGTAAGTGATCCATAGTGGTTGGTTGAATCTACAGATATGGAGGGCTGACTATGAGACTTGAGAATCCCAGGGTTTTTGTAGCCATGGGTAGGTCCTGGAACCGATTCTCTGAGGATACTGAGGATCAACTCTGTGTGTGTGTGTATGTGTGTGTATGTTTGTGTGTGTGTGTGTGTGTGTGTGTGTATTTACTATTGGTTCTGTTTCTCTGGAGAACCTTGACTAATACAATGGTCAAATAAGGCCATTTTCATATAATTTAATCTAAGAATTGAATTGCTTCACTGTATTAAGGATTTCTTGAGAACAAATGTTTGAAATATGGTTTGTTTCTGAAAAAAAATTGGGGAACAAGTCTACCTAGAACAAAAGTAATATGTATTTTCTCTCTTAGAAAACAGAGTATATATTCAACATTTTGAATGAATGATTTTATTGCTTCAAAACTTCAGTCATGTCTTCATCAGAATTCTGTTACAGGCAAACATACAAGGTATTACAAAGTACACCTCAATATTTAACAATGATAGAGTGTATTTAAAAGATATAAAAATAAATACAGTAACATTTAAAAGCAAAATGAATACCTATGTGGACCAAAATGAAAGTCAAACCTAATACAGAAAATGGAGACTAAAGCCATAAATCTACAGGGTTTCTAGGGTAAGAATTTAAAACCTGAATGCTTTGAGTGGAAGAGCCCAAGCCAGATACATTTAAGACCAAAAATTTTCCAAACCTTTATCAACATAATGAAAAGGCAAATAGTAGAGTAGAAGATACTTGTAACCATAAAATAAAGAAAATGGAAGATCTAGAATATGTAAATAGTGTCAAGAAATCAAGAGTAAAAGAGAAAACAAATATTTAATTGAAGAAGGCCTATTTGGGGCCAATGCATATATGAAAATATGTTTGAGTTGATTAATAATCAAAGAAATGCAGATTAAAACAGTAAGTTATTAATGCAATCCAACAAGAAAGGCAAAAATTAAACTTCTCATAGAAATTTTCTAAGGAGATTGGAGGAAAATGGACCTTGCATATACTTCTAGTAGTAGTAGAAATTTTTAAAAATATATTTTGGAAAACACTTTTACCAAATTTGGAAAACATTTAAAATATACTTACCCAGCAATTCTACTTCTAGGAAGACATTTTCATATGCACACAGGAAACATATACATGTGTGTTAATGTCACAAATGATCTTAGAATATAAAACTAAGTATGTCTATTGATAGGACAAAATATTTATGACATGAGTTAAAATTATTTTACTATATTTAAATAGCGTTTTTATTTATCAAAGAAAATACATTTTTAAATTTCAATGTTGAGTAAGAAAAGGACATTGAAGTACAATGCATTTAATTTGTTATCATTTTTGTAAATTTTAAAGCATAATATTTTATAAATTTTACATATATATCCTGTACAGAAAAATGTATCAAACATAGATCAAAGAGATAACTCTATTGATGGTAATGGTTTCTCCCAGTAGGAGAAAAGTTAATAGGATTGTGCTGCAGGGAAATAAAGGGAAAGTTGAGTGGAATTTCTATATAAATTCAAAAAGTATTATCAAATGTTATGTTTTATGTTCTTTCCTTTCTATATGCATTTGTTTTTCATTTTTCAAGCTACATATTTTCCTTTTTACGTTTTTTAAAGCTTTTTCTAATTTCTTTATCTTATTTTACTCATATTTCCCTCAATTGACTCTTCATTTGAGATTCTGTGACATATTTGTATTTCTTGTCATTTCCCTTTTATTTCATTTTAATTTTCTCCTACCTATGAGTTTTTTCAATCTTCTCGAGTAGTCAATGTTATTAAATTTTCTTTTCTGTTATCTTTTAGTTTTTTTAATGTAAGTCTTTATTGGATTTCATTTTAAAATATAAGGAGAGAAAAATAAAACTTGGGAGAGTTTTCAAATTAGTTTACATTCATAAACTTTGAGAAAGACTGCTTATGATAAATGATTTGAATTATATCCTAAAGAGAGAGACAGTATATAAACATTGGTAACATAAGTGGCTTTTCCAATAAGGAAGGAAATACCCAAAGTTTACCCTTTAGCACATATGTACATATTGTCTATTCCTACAGACTACTTTTTAAAACTTTTCTTAAATAAATTAGGACCTTCCTTTATGTAGTCTAATAGACTAATAGAGATATATACAGACTTTCAAATTATATTCTGTCTACTAATTTACATTTTTTACATAGTCTTGGGAATATATTTTATTTTTTATAAATTTCAAACTATTTGTATATAATCCTTTTTGTTTGCTTTTATTAAGCCCCTGGAATTATTTTCCTTGTGTCCAAATATTTGCATGACATCTTATTTTTACTCACCACTTTGAAAATTGCAGTACAAAAGTAAAAAACTATTTTTGTGGGTCACTTATAATATATTTCTTATCAATATAACTGGCTTTTAGTATATTTACAAAGTAGGATATGATTAACTCATTAGATATACTATCAATAGAATAGAGCCACTATTTAATCTTGGATTTTGGCAAAATATCAAGTTAATCAAATCACTATTTGAGCCACAAATCAAATACAACTACCAGTTATATATTCTTGTGTTTACCCATTTAGGCTCCTAGGTTTTTCAAATTTCCTTTCAAGCATAAAGGTGTTCTCTTGGCTTCTCTTACTGTATTTTTCTAGAATGTTCCTTGAAATCGAATCTGGACTATTATCTCAGAACAGATGCTGTAGTACTCTCTCAAAATAATTCTACTAAATCTTAATTTTATACTAATCCATATGCTCTCCACAATGCATCCATATTAAACATGTCATATTCAATAGATTTGTCTTTTTTGCGGTACGTGGGCCTCTCACTGTTCTGGCCTCTCCTGTTCCGGAGCACAGGCTCTGGACGCGCAGGCTCAGCGGCCATGGCTCACGGGCCCAGCCGCTCCACGGCATGTGGGGTCTTCCCGGACCGGGGAACAAACCCGTGTCCCCTGCATTGGCAGGTGAACTCTCAACCACTGCGCCACCAGGGAAGCCCCAGATTTGTCTCTTTGAACAAGGTATTCTTCACTTCGCTTTCTAGTCACAAACACCATTACCCTAGATCTTGGTGACATCTATAAAATTCTACTCACCTCATTTTAAAATTTGCACTTCTCTTTTTAACTCACACTTAATATTCCTGGCCTCCCTTCTTTGTTTTTCAAAACTAGAAACTATTGCACTTCTTCTATGGCATGCATCTGTAGTATCCATTAAAGTTTTTTCATCTGGGTATGTCTCACATTTCTCTTCAAATATATGTTTCTAATCTTCTCACTACACAATCCATATTTTCCTAGAAGCTCACATTTTTTGATAGCAAGATCCATAGAATCCAATCTTATTTATGATATCATCTAACACACCACTTATGCTTTTTCCTTTCTGAAAATATCAACAAAAGAAGAGATTAAAAAGCCACAAGGATTTAAAGTCTTTTGATCCATAAATGAGATTTCAAAGCTTGGCTCAACATTTATTCCTGCATAAATCAACAAAATACTGGTTATGTTGCGTAAGTGTGATGAGCTTCCAGCTCTTCAGCCTTGTGTTTTGGATCTCTATTCTCCATATTACTAGCAGATCTAGCTTTCTAAAACAGAAGTCTTATTATGCCAGTTCTTGTAAAGACACACATAGGCCCACAAAGCACTCCCTATACCCATCTCATTTTGCTCTCATTTTATGCTTTAAAGTTTCCTTTACCAGTTTACCTAAAGTGCAAAGTATTTTTGTGGTCATAAACCATGACTTGTCCTGATTTGTACAACCCTCACACTTAGAATATACTCATTACTTTTAAAATTTTGTGGTCTTTGAATGTTCAGTACATCTTTTCAGGATATCAAGTATTGCTTTATATTGTTTATAGGATATATTCCTAAGTCATTCCTAAAACACCACACAAGAAATGAAACCAATCTGTCCAATTATAGATTCTGGTCATGGTCATAGTTAAATCACTCTGTGTATAAATTTGTGTCACTAACAATAGTTCTCTCCATAGAGAATAGTAACATAGTTCTATATCTTTCAACACCTATTTTTCTGTGAATGGTACTATTTTTGAAAAAAGAAATAAATGAGTGAATGAAGTGAATAAACGGGAAGGTATGAAGAACATGAGATGATGCTTCTTTCCTTAAAAATCCCAGTTTACTTTCTACAAGAAGATGCTCATTTATTATTCTAATTATGCAGAATTTCTTGGTTTTATCTTCTTCCTGTCTTTTGTTCCTTCTCTTAGCAACTTTGTGACATGCAAAATTATTAAAATGATGTTACTTCAAAAAGTTCATGTTTGTGTATGCAATTAAAATATGGTATAGAACCTACAACAAGGAGCAGAAGTAGAGCACTGGGATGTTCAAACTCATTTCAGGAAGGCCAGGAAATGCTTCACAGAGATAGAATGTTTAAGCAGTATCATGTTTAAGATTTTCCCAGGCAGTCCAGAAAGCACAGATAGTCCTTGTATACCAAACAGCATGTGCAATGGGGCAAAAGGGGGAGGCATTCAATGACTATAATCAGTTCTGAATTGCCAGAACTGAAGATAGCAGTTGTGAAATAAGGAAAGAATAGGGTCCACAGATGATAATGGCTCAAAGTCATAAAGAAACTAAAGAGGTTTAATATTACTTTAGGTGATGAGGAGCTTTGAACCTTTTCTAAACATGGAGTGACATTATTAGCTTTATATTTTAGAAAATAACACAAGGGAAAGTACACATGGTGGAATGAAGAAGGGAGAGTTTATGGGCTTCCCTGGTGGCGCAGTGGTTGGGAGTCCACCTGCCGATGCAGGGGACACGGGTTCGTGCCCCTGTCTGGGAAGATCCCACATGCCATGGAGCGGCTGGGTCCGTGAGCCATGGCCGCTGAACCTGCACGTCTGGAGCCTGTGCTCCGCAATGGTAGAGGCCACAACAGTGAGAGGCCCGCGTACAGCAAAAAAAAAAAAAAAAAAAAAAAAGAAGGGAGAGTTTAAACGCAGATTCCTCAGATTGGATATGATAAAAGCTTGAACAAAGAGCGTGAAGCCAGATGGCCAGATTGTGTGAACTATGTATAAATAAATGCAAGAAGACACCGAGAGGAAAGCACAAACTATACTACAGTTACAGTAAAGCATAGACAACTTGTAAGTTTTTCTTGATTTCTTAGAAAATTTACAAAATTTACATTGTCTTTTTTTTTTTTTTGCGGTATGCAGGCCTCTCACTGTTGTCCTCAGATATGTTTTTAATACTATTTCTTACTATAGTTAACCTCCATCCATTTCACATAATTATGAATTTACTGTTACCAGAAAATACTCCATTTATTCAGAATTCACACTTCCAGACATTTGATGCCAAGAAACAATAAATGCACTTAGGAATTTAAGAGCCAAAGAAGAGATTGGGAATGACCATGAAATCTGTGGGTCCTAGGATAAAGTTGGTATCTGTGTCCTATATGCTTAAAGTACAGCTAGAGAGTTGGCATAAGCTCATATTCACTTAGGGAGAGAGGGATCTCTGTTCTCAGCCTAGCTGAGATTTGAGGAACCTAATTATTCACTTCTCTTGTCCTCCCAAATTTGATACCAAATGAGGAAAAACAACCAGAGAGATGAAGATTAAAATAACATAAATATGTGTCAATTTGTCCCCAGAATTTACTTTATTCTCCCCGTCTCGGATGGATCTAGAAAACTGTAGAGTTTTGCTGGCCCTGAGCCTACCTCTATAGGTTTATTGCTGAGAGAAGTGGAAGAGTTGGCACAGTGAGGACAAGGTACTCCTAAAGAAAGAAATCAGAAGAGACTGAGTAGCATACAATCAGTTCCTTCTTCAAACACGTCTTCATTAGGAAGAAATGAGTGAGATAGGGCAGAGCAGGAGAAGTATTCATCTTTGAAATTTTGGGAAGTAGAAGATACATGGGTCCCTCTATATCCAGTGGTTTTCAATCAGGAGTCACAATCCCAAGCCCCCAGATAAATTCGAAAACATGCAAGGGCAACTTACATTTCTCTTTTGACTGGGGAATGGTATTGACATTTGTTTTCTGGAACAGGAAGTGTTGAACACCCTCCCATATAGAGTATAGACTGACAAAAATAAAAGCTTGTCCTGACCAAAATGTTAAGGGTACCTCTACTGAGAAACACTATAGGAACCTAATTCTGAAGGGCTCCTTAGTCTCATTAAAAACCACAAGCTCTTTATTTTCTTTGCAAAATATTACGTATATAACACTAATTTTTTTCCTGTATTTGATGGCATGTTTGAACTCTTTTGTGAACTAGATGTGTTATCAGAGATGATAAAAAATCTTGTAATCTATTTATTTGCAGAAATGTTTTTATTATATATTTATAATTAGGGTCAATTTAGGCACATGTAAAATAAGTAAAAAATGTGCTTCTGAGATGTGGAAGTTTTAAATATGAGCTAAATAGAGCATAAAATGAAATCTGAAGGAATGAAAAGGATAAACTCCCAAATTGAATATGATTATAACAGACTTTGTATAGTCAGTTAAAATACCCAGCTCATCAGTAGTAATAGGAGTATTTTGGAATTTTTTGTGATCAATTTTTACTATACAAATAACTAAAATAAGGTTGTGTTGTATATCTGTTATTATACCTGTATCAAATAGGAATAATCAACTGTTTTGAAAGTAATAATAATTTAAAAAATCCTCTTAAGAATTAGTCTCCTCTAATGGGTGCAACTAAAATAGCTGGATACACTGAATTAAATGTTCTATTCTATTACTCCTATTCTGTTAAACTTTCCAGTGTATTTGAGAACTTCCTTGTTTTTGTCTTTAAACTAATCCCTATTTTAAATACTTTCTGGGAGTGGAGAAGAATTCTCTGCTCTCCACACAAACTTTTAAAGTCTTTCCTAATCTGTGTTTCACAGTACTATAGATATTGCCTTCATAACTAGAATTTAAGATAATACTTAGATGATTTGAAATTAAAATTCCTACTAACATTTAGGATTTGGATAGAGAATTAATACATGTCATATTGTAGGAGTCAGGAATTGTTTTAATTTGGTAGATAGTAAAGACAGACAGGTCTAAAATATCTTCAGCATATTACTTGAAGAGGATAACAAGTCAAGAAAACACCTTTATGGGTTAATGAGAAAGTTCACTACTCAATAAATGAAAGCTGTTTATCAAAAGCTTCAACTATAAAAGAAGAAAAAAAATATTGCAAAGTCACATAGATGAAAGGATGTAAAAATAAGAAAATATATGTTTAAAAATTTCTTAATAAAGTTAGAAATAAATTATAAATATATAATAAAAAATTAGTTATCTGGAAAAGAACATTAAAATTTCTATAATCTTGCATATTTCACCTTCACTTTACCGTACATCTTTAAGATCACACACGAAAGAACATGAAAAAATACTAATAAAAGTAAAAATTAGGTTTACAACTATTATATATATATATATATATGGGCATGTCATATCATTAAATTTACCTGGTAGCAGATGGAAAATTGATAAGTTCTAAATAATCACTATTTTGATAAAATGTGAACTGGAAAAGTAGTATTAAAATAATGACAATCCTATGCAGTTTTCTTCTATTTAAAGATTTCTTGATTTATTACTGTTAAAATATAAAGTTACAATTCATCAGATTCTGGTGAATTACTTAGTTAAGATACATATAAAAAGCTAATAAATAGCTTCAAAGAATTCTGTGGCTAAAGCAAGTCCCACATTTATATACACACATATATATTTTTAAATATCTAGAGATGTGAGGATGGCATCAAAAGTGTCCATCAACGTAATTTTCCTAAATGTAATATTACCAAATGCCTCCAGGTAATATAATCAGATACGTGCAGTTTATGCCCACAATCTCTTAACATTAAATTAAGAGATCTGTTTATCTGCTATGGGATTTTGTCCCCTGCAGGGGGTGATAAGTAACAATTTAACTGTTACGATACAGTGTTTATATTTGTTATTGCATTAAGCATCATATTTGAGGAATGTGTAAGACTCATTTTTATTTTTGTCTCTATTCTGAGATCATCGTTAGAAATGACAACGGGTACCTACACTTCCAAAATCATAATAGAAGTTACTCATAACTTATATAGTTTTTATTTTAAAAAAAGACAAAAAATAATTCCATGTAAGTTTCTATGACAAGAAAATTAGAAAGAAGTAAAACAACACCATTTTTGTAAAAATAAATCATTTTTAGCAATGTAATCTTCTGCAATACAACAGAAAGCCTGAGAGACTCAAGGAGCAATAATAGATTTAATCCATCTAGATGTGTTGTTTTGAGTTTCATAGACTGGAAACCTCTGAGAATTAAATTCCTCAGTTGAATACCACTGAAGCAGTCACTAATGGCCAAGGTCTGCTGATATGCTGGGACAACTGGTCCATCTGGATACTCTATTAAATAATAGATTTAATCCATCTAGATGTGTTGTTTTGAGTTTCATAGACTGGAAACCTCTGAGAATTAAATTCCTCAGTTGAATACCACTGAAGCAGTCACTAATGGCCAAGGTCTGCTGATATGCTGGGACAACTGGTCCATCTGGATACTCTTAAACTAGTTTCTGCCAGCTTTCTCAATGGGGATTTATTCATTACGTGGTTTTTACTTATGTAAAAGATTTAGGATATTCTTCACATATCAGATTTAGAAAATCTTCAAAACTGTAGATTTCTAAAATGTAATTTCAAAGGTACCCATTTATTCCACAATCATAGAAAATTATTTTATACCCACTGTATGAGTCCACACATCTTCCATGGTCTTGGCTTCCCAAACCAATTCAATATTTCTAGAAAAATCAGTATAATCCAAAGTTTCTAGAGACTTACCACCTTTTATTATTATTCACTGTATTTAAACTAAAAAAAACCCAAAAGAGTTTGTCCATTTCTCCCACCCGTCACCCTCCACCTCTTTCAGTCACCAGTCTGTTCTCTGTATTTATGAGCTTGTTTGGGTTTTTGTTTGTTTCTATTTTAGATTTCATATATGAGTGAGATTATACCATATTTGTCTTTTTCTTTCTGACTTATTTCACTTAGCATAATGCCACTGAGATCCATCCATGTTGCCACAAATGGCAAAATTTCATTCTTTCTATGGCTGAATGATAGTCCATCGTCTGTGTGTGTGCGCGTGCACGCACGTGCATGCGCACATGCGCATATCACAGTTTCTGTATCCATTCATCCACATTCATCCATCAATGGACACTTAGTTCCTTTCCATATCTTGGCTATTGTGAAAAATGCTACAAAAAACAGGGGAGTGCAGCTGTGTTTTTGGTATCCTGTTTTCATTTCCTTTGTATATACATCGAGAAGTGGGACTGCTGGATCATATGATAGTTTTATTTATAATATTTTGAAGAACATTTCATACTTTACCATATGGCTACACTAGTTTACATTCCCACCAGCAGTGCACAGGGGTTTCCTTTTCTTCAAATTGTTATTTCTAGTTGTTTTTTTTTTTGATAATAGCTATTATAAGAGTTGTGAGGTGATATCACTTTTGTAATTGGATTTGGATTTCCCTGATGATTAGTGATATTGAGCATCATTTCATGTTAACATCTTTATTGGAGTATAACTGCTTTACAATGGTGTGTTAGCTTCTGCTTTATAACAAAGTGAAACAGCTATAAGTATACATATATCGCCATGTCCCCTCCCTCTTGTGTCTCACTCCCACCCTCCCTATCCCACCCCTCTAGTTGAACACAAAGCATCGAGCTGATCTCCCTGTGCTATGTGGCTGCTTCCTACTAGCTATCTATTTTACATTTCGTAGTGTACATATGTCCATGCCACTCTCTCACTTCGTCCCAGCTTACCCTTCCCCATCCCTGTGTCCACAAGTCCATTCTCTACATCTGCGTCTTTATTCCTGTCCTGCCCCTAGGTTCTTCAGAACCATTTTCTTCTTTTTTTTAGATTCCATATATATGTGTTAGCATACAGTATTTGTTTTTCCCATTCTGACTTACTTCACTCAGTATGACAGACTGTAGGTCCACCTAACTACAAATAACTCAATTTCATTTCATAATATTCCATTGTATATATGTGTCACATCTTCTTTATCCATTCATCTGTTGATGGACACTTAAGTTGCTTCCATGTCCTGGCTATTGTAAATAGAGCAGCAATGAACATTGTGGTACATGACTTTTTTGAATTATGGTTTTCTCCAGGTATATGCCCAGTAGTGGGATTGTTGGGTCATATGGTAGTTCTATTTTTAGTTTTTTAAGGAATCTCCACACTGTTCTCCATAGTGGCTGTATCAATTTACATTCTCACCAACAGTGCAAGAGGGTCCCCTTTTCTCCACACCCTCTCCAGCATTTACTGTTTGTACACATTTTAATGATGGCCATTCTGACTGGTGTGAGGTGATACCTCATTGTAGTTTTGATTTGCAGTTCTATTAATGATTAGTGATGTTGAGCATCCTTTCATGTGTTTGTTGGCAATCTGCATATCTTCTATGGAGGAATGTCTATTTAGTTCTTCTGCCCATTTTTGGATTGGGTTGTTTGATTTTTGGTATTGAGCTGCATGAGCTGCTTGTATATTTTGGAGATTATCTCTTTTTCAGTTGCTTCATTTGCAAATATGTTCCCCCAATCTGAGGGATGTCTTTTCATCTTGATTATGGTTTCCTTTGCTGTGCAAAAGCTTTTAAGTTTCATTATGTCCCATTAGTTTATTTTTGTTTTTACTTCCATTTCTCTAGGAGGTGGGTCAAAAAGGATCTTGCTGCGATTTATGCCATAGAGTGTTCTGCCTATGTTTTCCTCTAAGAGTTTTATAGTGTCTGACCTTACATTTAAGTCTTTAATCCATTTTGAGTTTATTTTTGCCTATGGTGTTAAGGAGTGTTCTAATTTCATTCTTGTACATGTAGCTGTCCAGTTTTCCCAGCACCACTTATTGAAGAGGTGTCTTTTCTCCATTGTATATTCTTGCCTCCTTTATCAAAGATAAGGTGACCATATGTGTGTGGGTTTATCTCTGGGCTTTCTATCTTGTTCCATTGATGTATATTCCTGTTTTTGTGCCAGTACTATACTGTCTTGATTACTGTAGCTTTGCAGTGTAGTCTGAAGTCAGGGAGCCTGATTCCTCCAGCTCCGTTTTTCTTTCTCAAGATTGCTTTGGCTATTCAGGGTCTTTTTTGTTTCCATACGAATTGTGAAATTTTTTGTTCTGGTTCTATGAAAAATGCCATTGGTAGTTTGATAGGGATTGCACTGAATCTATAGATTCCTTTGGGTAGTATAGTCATTTTCAAAATGTAGATTCTTCCAACACAAGAACATGGTATATCTCTCCATCTGTTTATATCATCTTTAATTTCTTTTATCCATGTCTTATAGTTTTCTGCTACAGTTCTTTTGTCTCCTTAGGTAGGTTTATTCGTAGGTATTTTATTCTTTTTGTTGCAATGGTAAATGGGAGTGTTTCCTTAATTTCTCTTTCAGTTTTTTCACCATTAGTGTATAGGAATGGCAGAGATTTCTGGGCATTAATTTTGTATCCTGCTACTCTACCAAATTCATTGATTAGCTCTAGAAGTTTTCAGGTAGCATCTTTAGGATTCTCTATGTATAGTATCATGTCATCTGCAAACAGTGACAGTTTTACCTCTTCTTTTCCAATTTGGATTCCTTTTATTTCTTTTTCTTCTCTGAATGCTGTTGCTAAAACTTCCAAAACTATGTTAAATAATAGTGGTGAGAGTGGGCAACCTTGTCTTTTTCCGGATCTTGGGGGAAATGGTTTGAGTTTTTCACAATTGAGAACAATTCTGGCTGTGAGTTTGTCATATATGGCCTTTATTATGTTGAGGTAAGTTCCCTCTATGCCTACTTTCTGGAGGATTTTTATCATAAATAGGTGTTGAATTTTGTCAAAAGCTTTTTCTGCATCTACTGAGATGATCATATGGTTTTTCTCTTTCAATTTGTTAATATGGTATATCACACTGATTGATTTGAATACATTGAAGAATCCTTGCATTCCTGGGATAAACCACAAGATCATCGTGTATGCTCCTTTTCATGTGCTGTAGGATTGTGTTTGGTAGTATTTTGTTGATGGTTTTTGCATCTATGTTCATCAGTGATATTGGCCTGTAGTTATCTTTCTTTGTGATATCTTTGTCTGGTTTGGGTATCAGGGGGATGGTGGCCTCCTAGAATGCGTTTGGGAGTGTTCCTTCCTCTCAAATTTTGTGGAAGAGTTTGAGAAGGATGGGTATTAACTCTTCTCTAAAAGTTTGATAAAATTCAACAATTGAAGCCATCTGGTCCTGGGCTTTTGTTTATTGGAAGTTTTTTAATCACAGTCTCAATTTCAGTGCTTGTGATTGGTTTGTTTATATATTCTATTTATTCCAGGTTCAGTCCCAAAAGGTTGTGCTTTTCTAAGAATTTGTCCATTTCTTCCAGGTTGTCTATTTTATTGGCATATAGTTGCTCGTAGTAATCTCTCATGATCCTTTGTATTTCGTGGCCTCACTGCTGTGGCCTCCCCCGCTGTGGAGCACAGGCTCCGGATGTGCAGTCTCAGTGGCCACGGCTCACAGGCCCAGCTGCTCCGCAGCACGCGGGATCCCCCGGACCAGGGCACGAACCCTCATCCCCTGCATTGGCAGATGGACTCCCAACCACTACCCCACCAGGGAAGCCCCATTACTTCTCCTTTTTCATCACTAATTCTATTGATTTGAGTCTTCTCCCTTTTTTTCTTGATGAATCTGGGTAATAGTTTATCAGTTTTCTTTATCTTCTCAAAGAACCAGCTTTTTTTTTTTAAACATCTTTATTGGAGTATAATTGCTTTACAATTGTGTGTCAGTTTCTGCTTTATAACAAAGTGAATCAGTTATACATATACATATGTTCCCATATCTCTTACCTCTTGCGTCTATCTCCCTCCCAGCCTCCGTATACCCCAAATCTAGGTGGTCACAAAGCACCGAGCTGATCTCCCTATGCTATTCGGCTGCTTCCCACTAGCTCTCTATTTTACGTTTGGTAGTGTATGTACATCCATGCCACTCTCTCAGTTTGTCCCAGCTAACCCTTCCCCTTCTCTGTGTCCTCAAGTCCATTCTCTAGTAGGTCTGTGTCTTTATTCCTGTCTTGCCCCTAGGTTCTTCATGACCATTTTTTTTTGTTTTGTTTTGTTTTAGATTCCATATATATATGTTAGCATATGGTATTTGTTTTTCTCTTTCTGACTTACTTCATTCTGTATTACAGACTCTACGTCCATCCACCTCACTACAAATAACTCAATTTCGTTTACTTTTATGGTTGAGTAATATTCCATAGTATATATGTACCACATCTTTATCCATTCATCTGTTGATGGACACTTAGGTTGCTTCCACGTCCTGGCTACTGTAAACAGAGCTGTGATTAACATTTTGGTACATGATTCTTTTTGAATTATGGTTTTTCAGGGTATATGTCCAATAGGGGGATTGCTGGGTCGTATGGTAGTTCTATTTTTAGTTTTTTAAGGAACCTCCAAACTGTTCTCCATAGTGGCTGTGTCAATTTACATTCCCACCAACAGTGCAAGAGTGTTCCCTTTTCTCCACACCCTCTCCAGCACTTATTATTTCTCAATTTTTTGATGATGGCCGTTCTGACCAGTGTGAGATGATATCTCATTGAAGTTTTGATTTGCATTTCTCTAATGATTAATGATGTTGAGTATTCTTTCATGTGTTTGTTGGCAATCTGTATATATTCTTTGGAGAACTGTCTATTTAGGTATTCTGCCCATTTTTGGATTGGGTTGTTTGTTTTTTTGATATTGAGCTGCATGAGCTGCTTGTATATTTTGGGGATTAATCCTTTTTCAATTGCTTCATTTGCAAATATTTTCCCCAATTCTGAGGGTTATCTTTTTGTCTTGTTTATGGTTTCCTTTGCCATGTAAAAGCTTTGACGTTTCATTAGGTCCCATTTGTTTATTTTTCTTTTTATTTCCATTTCTCTAGGAGGTGTGTCAAAAAGAATCTTGTTGTGATTTATGTCATAGAGTGTTCTGCCCATGTTTTCCTCTAAGAGTTTGATAGTGTCTGACCTTACATTTAGGTTTTTAATCCATTTTAAGTTTATTTTTGTGTATGGTGTTAGGGAGTATTCTAATTTCATTCTTTTGCATGTAGCTGTCCAGTTTTCCCAGCACCACTTATTGAAGAGGCTGTCTTTTCTCCACTTTATATTCTTGCCTCTTTTATCAAAGATAGGTGATCATATGTGCCTGCGTTTGTCTCTGGGTTTTCTATCCTTCTCCATTGATCTATATTTGTGTTTCTAAAAACCAGCTTTTAGTTTTATTGATCTTTGCTATCGTTTCTTCATTTGTTTTTCATTTATATCTGATCTGATGTTTATGATTTCTTTCCTTCTGCTAACTTTGGGTTCTTCTTTTGCTCTTCTTTCTCTAATTCCTTTAGATGTAATGTTAGGTTGTTTATTTGAGATTTTTCTTGTTTCTGAGGTAGGATTGTATTGCTATAATCTTCCCTCTTAGAACTGCTTGTGCTGCATCCCATAGGCTTTGGAACATTGTGTTTTCATTGTCATTTGTTTCTAAGTATTGTTTTATTTCCTCTTTGATTTCTTCAGTGATCTCTTGATTATTATGTAGTGTATTGTTTAGCCTCCATGTGTTTGTATTTTTTACAGATTTTTCTCTCTAATTGATAATGTAGTCTTATAGCATTGTGGTTGGAAAAGATACTTGATACGATTTCAATTTTATTAAATTTACCAAGGCTTGATTAGTGACCCAAGATATGATCTATCCTGGAGCATGTTTCATGAGCACTTGAGAAGAAAGTGTATTCTGTGGTTTGTGGATGGAATGTCCTATAAATATCAATTAAGTCCATCTTGTTTAATACATCATTTAATGCTTTTGTTTCATTATTTATTTTCATTTTGGATGATCTCCCCATTGGTTATAATGGGGTGTTAAAGTCCCCTAGTATGATTGTGTTACTGTCGATTTCCCCTTTTATCACTGTTAGCATTTGCCTTAGGTATTGAAGTGCTCGTATGTTGGGTGCATAAATATTTACAATTGTTATATCTTCTTCTTGGATTGAACCCTTGATCATTATGTAATGTCCTACTTTGTCTCTTGTAATGGTCTTTATTTTAAAGTCTATTTTGTCTGATATGAGAATTGCTTTCTTTTGATTTCCATTTGCATGGACTATCTTTTTCCATCCCCTATCTTTCAGTCTGTATTTGTCCCTTGATCTGAAGTGTGTCCTTTGTAGACGGCATATCTATGGGTCTTTGTTTTTGTATCCATTCAGCCAGTCTATATCTTTTGGTTGGAGCATTTAATCCATTTATATTTTCGGTTGTTATCGATAATGTATGTTCCTATTACAATTTTCTTAATTGTTTTGCGTTTGTTATTGTAGGTTTTTTCCTTCTTGTGTTTGCAGCCTAGAGAATTTCCTTAAGCATTTGTTGTAAAGCTGGGTGGTGGTGCTGAATTCTCTTAGCTTTTACTTGTCTGTAAAGATTTTAATTTCTCCGTCGAATCTGAATGAGATCCTGGCTGGGTAGAGTAATCTTGGTTGTAGGTTTTTCCCTTTCATCACTTTATATATGTTCCACCACGCCCTTCTGGCTTGCAGAGTTTCTGCTGAATGATCAGCTGTTAATCTTATGAGTATTCCCTTGTATGTTATTTGTTGCTTTTCCCTTGCTGCTTTACATTTTGTTGTCTAGTTAATTTTTGATAGTATGATTAATATGTGTCGTGGTGTGTTTCTCCTTGGATTTATCCTGTATTGGACTCTTTGCACTTCCTGGACTTTACTGACTAATTCCTTTCCCATATCAGGGAAGTTTTCTACTGTAATCTCTTCAAATATATTCTCAGTCCCTTTCTTTTTCTCTTCTTCTGGGATCCCTATAATTCGAATGTTGGTGCATTTAATGCTGTCCCACAGGTCTCTGAGACTGTCCTCAATTCTTTTCATTCTTTTTTCTTTATTCTGCTCTGCAGTAGTTATTTCCACTATTTTATCTTCCAGGTCACTTATCCATTCTTCTGCCTCTGTTATTCTGCTATTGATTCCTTCTAGAGAATTTTTAATTTCTTCTATTGTGTTGTTCATCATTGTTTGTTTGCTCTTACTTCTTCTAGGTCCTTGTTAAACGTTTCTTGTATTTTTTCCATTCCAATTCCAAGATTTTGTATCATTTTTACTTAACATTACTCTGATTTCTTTTTCAGGTAGACTGACTATTTCGTCTTCATTTCTTTGGTCTGATGGGCTTTTACCTTGCTCCTTCATCTGCTGTTTGTTTCTCTGTCTTCTCATTTTGCTTACCTTACTGTGCTTGGGGTCTCCTTTTCGCAGGCTGCAGGTTCATAGTTCCCCTTGTTTTTGGTGTCTGCCCCCAGTGGCTAAGGTTGGTTCAATGGGTTTTGTAGGCTTCCTAGTGGAGGGGACTGGTGCTTGTGTTCTGGTGGATGAGGCTGGGTCTTGTCTTTCTGGTGGCCAGGACCATGTCCATTGGTGTGTTTTACGATGCCTGTGAACTTATTATGATTTTAGGCAGCATCTCTGCTACTCGGTGGGTTTGTGTTCCTGTCTTGCTAGTTGTTTGGCATAGGGTGTCCAGCACTGTAACTTGCTGGTCATTGAGTGGAGCTGGGTATTAGCGTGAGATGGAGATTTCTGGGAGAGCTTTCACCTTTTGATATTACATGGAGCTGGGAGGTCTCTGGTGGACAAATGTCCTGAACTCGGCTCTTCCACCTCAGAGGCACCGGCCTGATAGACAGCTGGAGCACTAAGACCCTGTCAGTCACACGGCTCAGAAGAAAGGGGAGAAAAAACAAAAGAAGAAAGAGAAAAAGAAAAGAAAGTAATCAAATTAAAAAAATATACAAAAACTAAAAAAAAATAAAATGTATTTAAATAAAGAAAAAGAAGAAGAAAGAAGAGAGCAACCAAACCAAATACAAATCTACCAATGATAGCAAGTGCTAAAATCTATACTAAAACAAAAAAAATGGACAGACAGAACCCTAGGAGAAATAGCAAAAGCAAAGCTATACAGACAAAATCACACAAAGAAGCATACACATACACACAAAAAGAGAAAAAGAAAAAAATGTATATATCTATATATAAAAAAAGAAGAGAGCAACCAAATCAATAAAGAAATCTACCAATGATAATAAACTCTAAATACTAAACTAAGATAAACATAAAACCAGACACAGATTAAATGCAGAAAGCAAACCCCAAGTCTACAGTTGCTCCCAAAGTCCACCACCTCAATTTTGGGATGATTCGTTGTCTATTCAGGTATTCCAGAGATGCAGGGTACATGAAGCTCATTGTGGAGATTTAATCCGCTTCTTCTGAGGCTGTTGGCAGAAATTTCCCTTTACCTTTCCTGTTCACACAGCTCCTGGGGTTCAGCTTTGGATTTGGCCCCGCTTCTGCATGTAGGTCACCTGAGGGCATCTGTTCTTCACTCAGACAGAACGGGGTTGAAGTAGCAGTTGATTATGGGGCTTTGGCTCACTCAGGCTGGGAGGAAGGAGGGTTATGGAATGCAGGGCAAGTCTGCAGCAGCAGAGGCCAGTATGACATTGCAACAGTGTGAGCCATGCCATGTGTTCTACCAGGGAAGTTGTCCCTGGATCACAGGACCCTGGCAGTGGCAGGCTGCACATGCTCCCAGGATGGGAGGTATGGATAGTGACCTGTGCTTGCCCATAGGTTTCTTGGCGGCTGCATTAGCAGGCTTAGCATTTCATGCCCTTTTCTAGTGTCCACGCTGATAGCTGCAGCTCACACCCATCTCTGGAGCTCATTTTGGCGGTGGTCTGAATACCCTCTCCTTGCGCACCCTGAAACAATGGTTTCTTGCCTCTTAGGCAATTCCAGACTTTTTCCCGGACTCCCTCCCAGCTAATTGTGGTGCACTAGCTCCCTTCAGGCTGTGTTCACGCAGCCAACCCCAGTCCTCTCCCTGGGGGTCTGACCTCTGAAGCCAGAGCCTCAGCTCCCAGCCCCCACCCACCCCAGTGGCTGAGCAGACAAGCCTCTCAGACTGTTGAGTGCTGGTCGGCACTGTTCCTCTGTGCGGGAATCTCTCCACTTTGCCCTCTGCACTCCTATTGCTGCACTCTCCTCTTGGCTCTGAAGCTTCTCCACACCCCCACCACTCTCCATCTCTGCCAGTGAAGGGGCATCCTAGTGTGTGGAAACTTTTCCTCCTTCACAGCTCCCTCCCAGAGGTGCAGGTCCTGTTTCTATTATTTTGTCTCTGTTTTCTCTTTTTTTCTTGTACCCTACTCAGGTATGTAGGGAGTTTCTTGCCTTTTGGAAAGTCTGAGGTCTTCTGCCAGCATTCAGTAGGTGTTCTGTAGGAATTGTTCCCCATGTAGATGTATTTGTGGGGAGGAAGGTGATCTCCATGTCTTACACCTCTACCATCCTGAAGGTCTACCCCTTTGTATTACTTTTGTATTCAATATACAAAGTCTTTCACCTCCTCGGTTAAATTTATTCCTAGGTTTTTTATTCTTTTTGATGCACTGTAAATGGATTTTTTAAAAATTTCTCTTTATGGTAGTTTGCTCTTCATGTATAGAAATATAAACGATTTTTTTAATTGAAGTATAGTTGATATACAGTATTATATAATTTACAGGTTACAACATAGTGATTCACAATTTTTAAAGATTAATTCCATTTATATTTATTATAACATATTTGCTATATTCCCCATGTTATATAATATATCCTTGTAGGTTTTTTTACACTTAATAGTTTGTGACTTTAGACCCTTACCCTTATCGTACCCCTCCCCACTTCTCTCTCCCCACTGATAACCACTAGTTTGTTCTCTATATATGTATCTGCTTCTTTTTCATTATATTTGCTAGTTTGTTGTATTTTTTAGACTCCACATATAAGTAATACACAGTATTTGTCTTTCTCTGTCTGACCTATTCACTTAGCATAATGCCCTCCAAGTCCATCCATGTTGCTGCCAATGACAAAATCTCTTTCATTTTTATGGCTGTGTAGTATTCCATTGTGTGTATATGTGTGTGTGTGTATACATATATACATACATATATATATATATATATTTACATATCACATCTTCTTTATCCACTCATCTGTCAATGAACTCTCAGGTTGCATCCATATCTTGGCAATTATCAATAATGCTGTTGTGAACATTGGGTTACATGTGTCTTTTTGAATTAGTGTTTTTGTTTTTGATATATACCTAGGAGTGGAATTGCTGGCTCATGTGGTAGTCCTGATTTTAGTGTTTTGAGAACCTTCACACTGTCTTCCACAGTGGCTGCACCAATTTACATTCCCACCAACAGTGTAGGAGAGTTCCCTTTTCTCCACATCCTTGCCAACATTTGTTGTGTTCTTTTTGGTGATAGCCATCTGACAGGTGTGAGGTATCCTGAGAATTTACTGAATTTGTTTATTATTTCTAACAGTTTTTTTTAATGAAATCTTTAGGGTTTTCTATATATAATATCATGTCATTTGCAAATAGTGATTGTTTTACTTCTTCCTTTCAAATTTGAATGCCTTTTATTTCTTTTTCTTGCCTCATTGCTCTGGCTAGGACTTCTAATACCACATTAAATAAAAATGGCAACAGGAGGCATCAATATCTTGTTCCTGATCTTACAAGAAGTTTTCAGCTTTTCTCCATTGATTATGATGCTAGCTGTGGTCTTGTCATATATGGCTTTTATTATGTGGATGTGCATTCCCTGTATACTTACTTTATTGAAAGTTTTTATCATAAACGGATGTTGAATTTTGTCAAAAGTTTTTTTCTGCATCTCTTGAGATGATCATATTATTTTTATCCTTCCTTTTGTTAACGTGGTGCATCACATTGGTTGATTTGTCAATGTTGAATCATCCTTCCATTCATGAGAAAAAACCCACATGATCATATTGTATGATCCTTTTAATGTATTGTTGAATTAGGTTTGCTAACATTTTGTTGAGGATTTTTGCATGTATTTTCATCAGGGATATTAGTTTGTAATTTTCTTTTCTTATGGTATCCTTGTCTAGTTTTTGTATCAGGGTGATGCTAGCCTTGCAAAGTGAGTTTGGAAGAGTACTCTACTCTTCTATTTTTAGAAACATTTGAGAAGGATTGGTATTAATTCTTCTTTGAATGTGTGGTAGCATCAGGAGAGCCATCTGGTCCTGGAATTTTGTTTGTTAAGAGTTTTTTGATTTCTTATTCAGTCTAATAATCAGTCTGTTCAGATTTTCTGTTTCATCATAATTCAGCCTTGGTAAGTTGTTTGTTTCTAGGAATTCATCCATTTCTTCTCAGTTGTTCAATTTGTTGGCATATAGTTGCTTATATCATATCTTATAATTCTTTGTATTCTTATGGTATTGGTTATAACATATCTCCTCTTTTATTTATGATTTTACTTATTTGGATTCTCTCTATTTTTTTCTTGGTATGTGTAGCTAGAGGTTTGTAAATTTTATTTATCTTTTCAAAGAACCAGTGTGTAGTTTCATTAATCTTTTCTATTGTCTTTTTAGTCTCTATTTCATTTATTTCTGTTCTAATCTTTGTTAAGTTCCTTCCTTTCACTGACTTTGGGCTTTGTTTATTCTCCTTTTTCTTTCACTACTTCCTTGAGGTGCAAAGTTAGATTGTTTATTTGAGACTTTTCTTATTTATTGAAATAGGCATTTCTTGCTATGAACATCCCTCTTAGAACTGATTTTGCTTCATGCCATAAATTTTGGTTAAGTCTGATCCTACTGTAAAGGTCAACATTATTACTCTCCCTCACCCATGTTTTGTGTTTTTAAGTGTCACATTATACATCTTTTTATCTTGTGTATCCCTTAACTAATTATTGTAATCATAGTTATTTTTACTACTTTTTTCTTTTAACCTTTTTACTAGCTTTATAAGTGATTAATTCACTGCCTTTACTATATATTTATATTTCCAGAGATATTTATTCTTTTATATGTGTTCTTGGTACTGTTTAGCATGCTTTCTTTTCAGCTTAAAGAATTCCCTTTAACATTTCTCATAAGCCTAGCTTGTTTAGTCATGATGAACTCCTTTAGATTTTGCTTGGCTTAAAAAGTCTTTTCCTCTCTTTCAGTTCTGAATGATAACTTGGCTGGGTAGAGGGTTTTTGGTTAGAAGTTTTGTTTTTTGTTCCCTTTCAGCACTTTAACTATATATAATGTGCCACTACCTTTTGGTTTGCAAAGTTTCTGCTAAAAAATCTGCTGATAGTCTTATGTAGATTCCCTTGTACATAATAAGTTGTTTTTCTCATTTCTCAATGTTACTGTTTTTAACATTCTCTCCTTTTCTTTAATTTTTGACATTTTAATTATAATGTGTCTTGTTCTGGGTATCTTTGGGTTCCTCATATATAACACTCTCTGGGATTCCTGAGTCTGGCTGTCTTTTTCTTTCTCCAAGTTTGGAAAGTATTCAGCCGTTATTTCTTTAAATAAGACTTCTACCCCTTTCTCCTCTCTTCTTCTTCTGGAAGCCCTATGATGCAAATGTTAGTCTGTTTGATCAATGACAAAAGTCACTTTTTAATTTGTTTTTCTTTTTGCTGCTCTGATTGAATTTCACTGCCTTGTCTTTGAGTTGACTAAACTTTTTTTTTTTCTGTTTCATCTAGCATGTTATTGAAACTAGTGAATTTTTCAGTTCAGTTATCGTATTCTTCAGCTCTATGACTTCTATTTGGTACTTTCTTATATTTTCCATCTCCTGTGAAGTTCTCACAGTGTTCATTCATTCTTCTCCCCAGTTTCATGAGCATTTTTATGACAATTACTTTGACTTCTTTATTAGGCAAATTATTTGTCTGTTTTATTACTTTTTTTTTCCTGAGGTTTTATCTTGCTCTTTCATTTGGAATGTACTCCTCTGTTTCTTAATTTTGCATGGCTGTATGTGTTGGTTTTATAAAGTAGATGAAGCAACCATGTCTCCCCGTCTTGAAGGAGTATCCTCATGCAAGAGATGAACACAGTCATTCACAACTGCCTCAGCTCTCAATTGTCTCTCAAACCTTTCTGCTTGTCAAGCAGACTATTATATTTGTAATAGTTCACAGTATTTGCGGGTGTTCCAAGGCTTATAACTGTCCCAAAGGGGAGGATATCAGCACTTATATTCAAGTTGACTGGAAGTCATACTCTCAGGAATCAAGTTTTTAAAAGTATGCAAATATATACAGTTCTGCGGGACTACAAGCATAGCTCCTCTGGCTACCAGAACCAGGTGATCTAGAGGTGTCTCTTGAGCAGCAGTCACAAAAACTGGGGATCAGATGTGTATATAAGCTCCTTCCTGGGTGATACAAGCAAGCTGAGCAAAGCAGAAGGAGAGAACCAAGATGTTGTCCACAGCCTATGTTCCTTGAGAGCAGCTCCATACCACTAGATGTGTGCCAAACCTGAAGCCTGCCCCTCGGGCTGAAGCTCCAGGACAAGCGAAGAGGCCTCCCTCACAGAAAAACCAGTAGGTGTGGCTCAGTCGGCTGTCCATGCTGTGCCCTGGGGGTTGTAGTCTGCCAAGAACTGTCTCTCCAATGCAAGCCCTAGCCACCAGGTAATCAAGGGCTCCGTCCTGGGCAGCAGCTGCAAAAACGGAGGCACCAGATATAAAAACCAGAGCACCAGACATGTATAAAGCCTCTCTCCAGGAGACATTGGTACTCTGGAGTGTGGCAGAGGGTGAAAGCAAAGAAAGTTCCTGCCTCGAGATCTCTGGAAAGGATTACAATCAGTCCCTAGATGTGTCATTAGAAGGCTGCCCCTTAAGCTACAGTCATAAAGATTAGCTAATGGGCCTCCTTTACAGAAAGACCAAGCTGCTGGGTCTGCTGCCTCTTGGGGGTGGTAGCTGTTAAAGAACACCTTTTCTGTTGGTTACAGTCCTGAGCGACCCATGAGCATAAGCCCCACTAGCCACCAGAGCCAGGCATTGTAGAGGTGTCTCCTGGCAGCACTTGCAAAAATCAGGACACCAGACAAGGGTACGTTCGAGCTCCCTTCTGAGTGACACCGATTATTACAGTCCCATGTGACCAGGAACACAGGCTTCCCTGGCCTCCAGATGCAGATGAACAAGAGGCATCCCCTGCACAGCAGCCACAAAAACTGGAGTACCAGGTACATGTAAAAGCTTCCTTCTGGGAGATACTGGTGCTCTGGAGCACAGCAAAGGGAGAGTACACACAGGGCATCTGCCAGTCTGTCCCTGAGAGTGTTCCAGGAGGCTCCTAGATGTGTGTGTTAGACTAGATGCCTGCCTCTCAGCCACACACATTAATATAAGCAGGTGAGCTTCCTTCACTTTAAATGTTGGTTTGATTGGCTGCCTCTGAGCTGGACCCAGGGGCTGGTGAATCTGAGCACCTGAGCCCTTAAGAGTGGTTTATTAGATCGCTATAGTCTTGTGGGTCTTGGGAAACAAGCCCCACTGGTTTTCAAAGTTAGTTTTCAAGGCTCGCATCTCAAGTATATGTCTTAAAACTTGGGATGCTCAATGTGGGATGAGAACATTTCATTCCTCTGGGAGCAGCTCTGGGTTTTGAGTTTCCTCGTGGTTGTGGGTCACTATGCCAGGAGTAAGGTTCACGGCAATAATGTGGCCCAGCCTCTCCCACTGGCTTATTTTTCTTACTCATTTCCTGACCTGTAGCTATCACTGTCAACCTTTATGTTTTTAAAGAGGAAATTGTTCCATATGTAGCTGTAGACTCAGTATGTCTATGGAAAGAGGTAAGTTCAGGATCTTCCTGCATTGCCTTCTTGAACTGACGCTCTCCCTACCACATTTGATAAAGCTTAGATCCCAAGAGAATAATTGAAAATGGTTTTGGGGATGCCGGTGATGATGCACATATTCACATTAGAATTTCTGTTAAAAAAAATCCATGCTGTTTGGAAAGGTTCTTATGTTTAACATGTGTACATCCTTAGTTACAACACATATCTTGAGCTGTTGCTTTGTCACAGGTCTTGACAGAAGTTTGTAAGATTAGATAAGAGAATATATGGGTACTAGGACTATTCAAAGACAAACAAAGAAGCAAAATAAACATTTGCTAACTGTTTATTGTTGTTTCTCACTCGAAGGTATAGGAAAAGTTATAGGAATATTCGACATATTGTTAAACAAGTTGCAGAGCAGTGTAGGTGTTGTAAAACTTGGGTGGTGAGTTAGATGAGGTGTGAGTTACTGGTAATGGGCAATTACTAGTCATTAAACAGAAAATGAAATATTGGTCTTTCCCTACAAATAGTTTGAGAGGCACTGTCTTTGTAATTGTGGTTTGATTTAGGAATGTCACATGCTAGTCTAAATATTTTAAGTCTATTTCTAAATAGAATATTAATAGAAAGAGTAAACAATGAGATGTGAGATTT
Organism: Lagenorhynchus albirostris; assembly: GCF_949774975.1. Taxonomy (NCBI): domain Eukaryota; kingdom Metazoa; phylum Chordata; class Mammalia; order Artiodactyla; family Delphinidae; genus Lagenorhynchus; species Lagenorhynchus albirostris. The sequence continues at coordinate 94,688,457 of NC_083099.1, read as the reverse complement.
TGGTGGGGGGAGGTAAGACAAATCTAAGTATGACGTCTAAAATACAGATAGAAATGGTTTGCCTTAATAGGCATTTCTGAAGAGTTGTTAAAATTTTAATGTGGTATAAATAATATAACAAATATTATTAAATATTTGTTGAATATCTTTATAGCTCATTCAAAACACAGTACAGTTTTTTCTTTTTTGGTTTATGTGGAACTTATTAAAGATGAAGAGTAGATGGGGCAAAAATACCATTTTTTACGGATGACCTGAAGCTAAGTATATTTATTTATTTTCTATAATCCTTATCTCAACTGATCACTGTGCCAAAATCTTTCATATCATTCTACTTCAAACATCTAAAGGGACAGGTCTTCAGTTTATGGAAAAGATACACTCATTGCAGAGATATGATAATGGCATCTATATGTTTGTTACTTTAATAATAACAAATAACTTTTACCTATATTATTCCATATGATTCTTACAAAAATTCTGCAACAGAGGGAAGTATTTGTTTCCATTTTTATGGAGAAAGAAATCAGCACTAAATGACTGGTGAGACTAAGGCAGAAAAGGAAATGGTTGAACAAAACAATCAGCCAACAAGTTGACATATACACATCACCACATCAAGCAACAGCAGAATACATATGCTTGTCAAGCCCTCATGGAACAGTCTACAAAACTGAGAATATCCTGGGGCATAAAATAAACCTCAAGAAATTTAAAAGAATTGAAATCAGTCAGAGTATATTCTATGATAATTGAATAGCTTAACATATGAATTAGCATTTCTGTTTCAATAACAGAAAGGCTGCAAAATATGCAAATGCTTGGAAATTAAACAAATACACTTTTAAATAATCTATAGGTCAAAGGAGAGGTCTCATATAATTTAAAATAAATTATGAAATATATGGAACTGAATGGAATGAAAATACAACATACCAAAATATATGAGATCCAGCCAGAGTAGCACAGAGAAGAAAATATACAATACTAACCTTTTGCCCTTAAAAAGAGAAAATGTCTCATTTCAATAATCTGAGTTACTACCTCAAGAAACTAGAAGGGAAAATAAACTTAAACCAAATAGAAAAAAATAAAATTATATAAGGGAAGAAATCAATTTCATTATATATCATTCCATTTATATAATGTTCTTGAAATTTCAATAAAAAAGCAAGAAAGACAGAGATAAGAGACAAACCACCAATAGTAGGAATGAAAACAGAGGCTAATGCCATAGATTTTGAAGCCAATAAAAATTATAAGGTAATATAAAACAACTTTATGTTCATAAATATGACAACTTAAAAGAAAAGAACTAAGTACTCAAAACCCACAAACTATCAAAACTCATCCAAGATGAAACAGACAACCTGAATAGTTCTATAATCAATAAAGACATTTGATCTGTAATTACAACTCCTGAAAAACAAATATCCAAGCTCACATGATTTCACTGAATAATTCTGCCCAGTATTTAAAGAAAAATTTAAACCAGTCTTATGTAATCTCTTCCAAAAAGTACGAGAGGGAATACTTCTCAACCCATTTTATGACACTCATTTGATACCAAAACCAGGCAAAGACAGTAACAAAAAAAGAAAAACTATTATCTCATGAACTAAGACCAAAAAAATCATCAATGAAATATAGCTAATCAAATCCAGGAAAGAATAAAAAGAATTACACAACATGACTAAGTGGGATTTATTCTACATATGCAAGAATGGTTTGGCATATGAAAAATCAATTAATGTAACCTAAGATAACAAGCTAAAAAGAAGTCATTTTCCTATGAATTGATGCATAAAAAACATTTGACAAAATTCAACACACATTCAATATAGAAAATCTCAATAAACTAGGAATAGAGGAAAGCTTCATTAATTTGATAAAAAGAATTTACAAAAATCCTACAACTAATATCATATGTTAATGGTGAAAGACTAAATGCTTTCCATCTAAAACTGAAATCTAAATGTCCATTCTCATCTTTGTTATTCGACAGAGTACTGGAAGTTCTAGCCAAATAAAGCAACAAACAAAGAAATAAATAAGTAAAATGAATATAGATTGTAAAAAATAAATTCTACTTACAGATGGCATGATTGTTTATGTAAAAAATCCCAAAATATCTACAGAATCATTCCTAGAAATAATAACTGAAGTCATCAGAGTGGCCTGACCCAAGTTCAGTGTGAGGCTGAGTGAAAAGCGTAATCTCAAAATGTTATATTCTGTACGATTCTATTTATATAACGTTCTTGAAATGACAAAATTATAGACGTGGAGAAGAGATAGTAGTTGTCAGACCTCTATAGGGTGGAGAGGAGGAAGGTGGCAGTGGCTATAAAAGTGTAGCAAGAAAGATCCTTATAATAGAACTTTTCTGAATCTTGTCTGTGGTGGTGACCGCACAAGTCTACAAATGTGATAAAATTATGCAGAAGTAAATACACACGCATAGGCAGACACACGTATACACACACATGAGTAAATGTAAAACAAGTGTAATCTTAGTAAGACTAAGATTGGACTACATCAATGTCAATTCCCTGGCAAGATGTTACAATTGGGGGATAGTTATATCTGCTTACTTTGTATTACTTCTTACAAGTGCATGTCAATCTAAAATTACATGAAAATTAAAAGTCAAAATATAAAGGAAAAGGTTTTGTCAACTTTTGCAGAGTTGCTGATGGATGGAGGAAGAAATGAAACCTGTGTTTAATCACTTCTACGCTGACTCTTGTCCCTTCGCAATGGAGAGCGCTCACGACAGGGGGTGATATAAAATTTGAAAAAATTGTCCTTATTACTAGTTATTTGCCTGAACCAATGTTATTTTTATGAATTCTTAAGTAACTGAAAAGACATAAATAATATTATAAAACTGCAATAGTTAAGGAAGCAAAATCATAGTGGAGCTATAGAAGAAAGCTCAACCAGTAAGTATTCTTTCTTATGCATAAAATCTTAGAATGTGGAAGTGTAACACTGAATGCCATGTGCACAGTTACTGTACTGCTGATGCACTTGTATTTTCTTTCTTTTCTGGATGCCAGAACTATGGATGTTTTTAATTATTAAGAACTATCTTTAATTTGAAAACAGGAAGAGAGAAAATTATCTATGGTATCTGTGTATATTCATTGTCTATTGCTTCTATAACTAATTACCATAAACTTAGTAGCTTCAACAATACAAATATATTATCCTATACCTACGGTGATCAGAAATGTATCCTACTTGCTGTAAGTCAAGATACTGGCTGGGCTGTGTTGCTTCTAGATGCTCTAGGGAGGATTCCATTCCTCGGCTTTTCTAGCTCCTAGAGATTGTCTGCATTTCTGGGCTCATGGCCCCTTCCAGAAACGGCATCACTCCGATTTCTGCTTCTGTCGTCACACCTCCTTCTTTGACTTTAACCCTCCTGCCTCTCTTTTATGAGGATCCTTGTGATTACATTGGGCCCATCTGTATTATTCAAGGTAGTCTTCCCATCTCAAGATTCACAAATTAATCACACCTGTAAAGTCTCTTTTGCCACTTAAAGTAACATATTCACAGGTTTCTGGACATCTTTGAGGGGGCACTGTCCTGTCTACCACGTGGGTAAATAGATAATAAAATCTCACATTTCAAAATATAAATTCAAGGCTGGGTCTCCACTGAGTCAACTCTATGCAATATTTCATGACTTAAAAGTACATCTCTACTATATATAAAATAGATAAACAACGAGGTCCTACTGTATAGCACAGGGAACTATATTCAATACCCTGTAAAAAAAAACATAATGGAAAAGAATATGAGAAAGAATATATATATATACATATATACATATATATATATATATATATAACTGAATCACTTTGCTATACACCAGAAACTATCACAACATTGTAAATCAACTATACTTCAATTTTTAAAAGTTGGTCTTCTTTTTTGACTCAGCCAGGATTTGGCATTATATCTCATTCCATGTAGTAATCAACATTATACAGCATATGAATCTGAAACGACAGGCAATTCTTTCTTTAAGTTAAAAAATTTTGTTATTATTGAATTGTAATCCTTATAAGTGGATATATTGAAAAAACTCTGAATATGTTGGATAATCAGCAGGAATTTCATTATGTGAAACATTTGAAATTATGTGAAACATTTTTTATTAATTTTTATATATTAGAAAATAAAGTGCAAGACTGCATAATCTAGCATAAATAAACATATATGGACTAATATCCTTGCATAATAGTTTATACAGGAAAATTTCTCATTTTGAATGCAACACTGCATAACATGTTTAATAATTGAATAATAAAATATTTTTAACCAGAATGATGAATGTTGTATCTGCAGTCATTAAAATTCCAACTTTTATGAATGATTCATAATTCTAAGGGTAATTACTGAACTTCACCCTTTTCCTGCTTCAGATAAAAAGAAACCTTGGATCTTCTTCAATGACAAACTATTCTACCATATTCTTATGCATCAAATTTCTAAAAACAACTATGATTGTTAACTCTCTTCTGATTATGTGGCTAAAATTAATGATTTATAAAATATTGGTTTTTCATCTTCATTTCATTAATAATGTGGGCCAAAAAAGCAAAAAAAAAAAAATGTCTCTGATGTGCCAACTGTAGTGGTTTATATGGTATCTGCATAACAAAAAGCCTGTTATATATGAGAAGTGTATCTACTTCTAAGGATTAGGCACTGCAAGCCATTGCCATTTCACTCTAGCTCTTTAACCCCTTTTCTAAAGTATTGCAATATATCTGGTTAATGAGGCTCATACTGTTAGGAGCTTCTGTTTGTGATTCTATTTGAAGTCAGAGGATTTCCCTGAGGAAACTGGGTTTTGATCCACGTGTCCAAAAAAAAAAGCATTTTGATAGTTTGATCATGTACTGAATATATTTATTAGAATTAAAGGTAGTAAGAAATTTGTTCCTTTTTTAGTGTTTTGAGGCGCACAAAATCAAATTCATTTACAATTTTACTTAAGATGATAGGCATTTGCGTAGGAAAGTATTAAATGTAAATAAGGAACTTAAAATGATTCACAGCATTTTGATCTAATGACAATTGAAGAAACACTCAAATTATTCCTTTTGGCCTACTGGATGATTTTTTAAAATAAAAGTGATACTTTTTTTGGAGGAGGGGATGTCACCATTTTATAATTTTGTATACTTACTACATTGGTAACTTCTGTTTCAGAGTAATGATGACATCATCAAATAAATCTAATAGAAGAGGGAAGAATTTTTCTTGTAGTCTTTCTACGAAAGACTGAAATGAACTTTCTAACAGCAGATGTTGCCTTTCCTTCATTCCCTTCCTTTCTTCCTTCCTTCCTTTGATCCTTTCTCCTTCCTTTTCTCCCCTCCTCCACCTCCTACACTTCTCCTCTTCCCCTTTGTCTTCTTTTTTATAGAGTCTTTCCCTTTCTCCTTAGTATTATCAATATCTTTACTCCTAAAGACTGGTCTATGTATGGTTGATAGGCCTTAATTGTAAACACTGCAATTATTCTGGTGATTCAAATAAACATAGGTAGGAGGATGAGAAAATGTGCTGTGTGGATTATCTAAAACTGTGATCAGATATACAATCCTATCTACCACATTTTTCAGGCATATAGAATAAAAACTTCTATTAGTTTTGTTTGTAAAAGTTAAGCAAAAGAAGAATCATTTCACAACTCTTAACTAGAAAAGATTTTCAGATAGAAGACCAAATTTGAGGAAACCAAAATGCATCTAAAAGATTTGCTTATAATCCTATTAGACATTATAAACCTATTAGGGATCAAACCAGTTTTCTCTTTAGAAAACTAAATAGCACACTTACGCATTTAAGATAAAAAAAAAAAATGGGGTTGATCCATCCATTATTTATCATTGGATTTACATAGGTAATTTGAAGCTCCACACTTCACAAAAGCACTTTTTAAAATGCTACTTCAAATAGAGTTTCCTTAAATCTATAAATATTGTGTTTGATATGAATACATGGCATCAATATAAATGTATAAAGGTCACTCTCTTGGGCAGATGATAAAGAGATGATAGATAGATAGATCCACAAACATACATATATGTATATATCTATGTATATATCTAATATCTTTATATATTAAGATAGTAACTTTGTCTTTAGGGTATTCATAAAAGAATAATAGGATTAATTCTCCTTTAAAAAGGGGAAGATAAATGTCCTTCCTCTACATAAATTCATGTTTAATGTAAGTAAAAACTCTTTTTTATTTCCCCAGTCTATCTTAGATATTTTTTTCCACAGACACACCTATATTCAGCTCAAAGAAAAGATTTATCAATTAAGGTTACAGCTTATTCTTAATTACTTTCATATCATTTCCAGGAGTGGATATCTAAAAGTGAAAATTCACTCATCTAAAACCTTAGAAAGAAAAAAAAAAAAAAAAAAGAGTAGGGGGAGAAGAAGGAAGAAAGAGAAAAAGGATGAAAGGAAAAAGAATTTGCATAGTAAGCCATCCTCCTTGCCTTATGAAATAGAACAAATCATTTTTTGTATTCTTTCCACAACTTCAGTTCCTATCACTTTAACTAAAATGTAAATGACCCTCTTTCTGGAGGACAGAACACAAGGTAAATGTGATAGTTATCACTGTCATTTTGAAGACATATTACATGGAAGTCAATCTATTCTAAAATAATTTCCTGATCTAGTTTCCAAGATGTCAGAACTCTCAGAGTGTTTTCAACAATTAAAGGTAATTTTAAAATCAGACAAAAATGTCAGTAGCATGTTATGTTTTGCTCATTTTGAGATAAAGGCTTGTACAGAATGACAACACCGTGTTGCCTTATGGTGAGGTGGGGAGGAAGCTGTGTGATAGAAAACAGGAGTACTTCAAAAAAAAATTAACCTGTCTATTATACAACAGTTACTAAGGCCTGACTGACATGAGTTTATATATTTATTTTTAATCTCCCTGTGAAATAGAGTGAACTAGGTATATTTCTTACATTTTTAGATTGGAAAGGTAATGGGAACACACATCTCCTTACTACTAGTCCAAAGCTATTTTTGAGAAGTCTATAGAGCATATAGACTATTCTTGGCATAAGACTTGTGTTCCATACTTCATGGTGCTGAGGACACATTTAGAGTATCAGCCACCTGGCGGATTGCTGAAAGTGGATTCCCTGCACCTACCCTGCTACACATGTTTCCCTACGATAGTAGATCATTGAAAGAACAACTCTTTATGATTGCTTTAAAAAAAAATCACTACAAAGCTTAGGTTCCTTAAAATTCTTAAATGATCTATTAGGAGAGACTGGGTGAAAGAATGGTGAATATAGAAGATGCAACTGCTTCTCTAAGAGGCTGGTAGCCTTATTTTGAAGATAGTTACTAAAAGGAATTTTAAGATTATTTGAGCAATAACTTTACTATTAAAGTAAAAGCATAGGCTCTGAAAGTCAAAGCATAGGCTCTGAAATTGTCAAAAAACAATTTTGTGGGTTCTCTTCTGTCAATTTATAAATAGGCCACTTTCCTTTTTATTTATACTCCATATAAATAAAAGTGTTTGATAAAGCAAACACCTCTAAGCATTCTGGGAAAGTTTCCCTAATGGCACTCCTAAGAACCCAAAGGATTACTGACATCTCTGATGAAAAGTACATTGTAAGTCTAGGGAACTAGGAAAAAAAAAAAACCAAAAAAGTAAACATTTCTTTGATTACACCGAGAATATGCAAATGAATTATCATTTTAGGGAAAGAGATTATTAGTATAAAAGCATGTGGTCAATTATATATGATAGATGAGTATAATTATACCCAAATATTGTGAATATTGTACTGCATTTGATATGTTGATCACAATTCATCATAAGCATTTTATCATTTCCCTTCATTTCTGAAAGATTACATACTTTAATAATTTTGTTCTAACTCTCCAAACACTGTAATTTAAGCTTTAATAATATTTTCCTGAAACATAATTTCATAAAACAGTAGATAGTGAATATCAAAATGACCTCTTACGAGCAAAAAGATACAGCCTGTGGTTATTGGATAAGAAGAAGAAATTTTAAGTGAAATGTTGCATAGCAAGTACATAATACTGTGAGCCATAAGAGCCATGTGGAAAGAATATTTTGCTATTCAATCATCAGAAGACCTTATCAGAGTAACTTGTTAGTGAATGAAACAGTCAATTTAGGCTTACAGCTGTAAACTCTCATTTATCTACCATGTTCTGTGTTTGCTCTGTGAACATCTGGAACAAAAATGAGAAAGCATTTTCAAATAAAACAATAAACATTTGAGCAGAAATCAGAGAGCTTTTGAATAAAAACAAAATATTTCCTTGGAAATGTAGTTTCAAGAAATCCTAATGTATTCAGACACTGATGTTAACATGTCTCTTTAGATTTAGATGGCATTTAACATAAATATTAATGACAATTTCATTAAAATCTGATTTCCTACACAAGTGGATTATTTTTTTTATTCATTTCTGCAATTCAAAACTGCTGTTTCCTGTTGCAAGCATCACTCAGAATTGTAATGTGTTCCATATAGTTTATTGCATGCATGGAAAAACAAACATTTACAGGGAGATATTTACAAGCAGGGAGAATAGAGCAGACCCACATTTGATATCATGAGTATCAATATGTTCAGGCAATTCTGTAAGATACTGTCCTGACTAAAAGTGTCAGAAAGGTAGGAGGTCAGATAATTTCTCAGGTAAACATGCACAGATCACATCTTTAGGAAAATAATGCTCCTGATTTCCTGCTCCATTGTACTAATTAATCCACACTAATATTAAATAGCCCAAAGAAATTTTCTCACCACGTAAAAATTTAGTAATATAGGAGGGGATCTCCTGATTGCCTCAATTTTAGTGACTGTTCTTCAGTCAGTATAATATTCTTACGGTAAGTGATCCCTTTGCAGAAAACATATAAATACGACAGTTCCCAGCATTATGATGGCATAGCACCTATAAATACAAGGGGAAGAGAAATACATCCTTGTAAATTGAGAGTTTATAGTTCTTTTGTGCATATCTTCCAGCTGAAGATTAATATCTATAATTCTTCTTTGACAGAATAAATTGGAAACCCATGGTTCCTATCAGGTATTATAGAAAGTTCCAGATATCTTAATCCATATGATACACTGTTGATGAGCCATCTGACCTAATTTTTATACTGTGGGGAAACTTCCAAACTATTATTGGTAAATGTAAGTAATACTAGCAAGATAATAAACCTTACCCAGTAATCTCACTGAGTGGTTACTGCCATTCAGATATATAATATTCTTATATTTACTTATCCACAGTTATAAACAGCAATTGAAATTGAAATTTGTCTTCAGGATAAAAAAAGAAAATAATGAAGTCTGAAAATATGGCTACTAGTAGATTTTCTTTTCCTGTTTTAGAGGTCACATTGTTCTTTATCACACACGTCATTTGCAGCAAATTCATATGGTATATACAGCCATTTTCTCTACATTCTAATAGGCATCAACACTTTTTGAGTTACCCACCTCCCCATCTGATAATTTACTTTTTATGATAACCATTTCTGGTTTTGAAATGTCACATTAGTAATCTGATTATATCTTCAAAATGTCAAGCAGCTAAATATCATGATTTTTGCTGTACACTACATATCACCCTTTTGCATTATGAGTGTATAGTTATTGACTAACCATATTAAAGGTCATTTCCACAGTAACCTGTTCCAGTTCATGAGTGATCCATGGATGCTCTGCTACTGTAAGTATACCATTCTATCTCTCGGTTCTGTTGGCATTTGGCTATAAAACAGTTGTCTGACACATACCACTAGTTAATCTTAGGTTTTGCTGAAACAACTCAGACTAATGTTAAAAATATAGGTGGAGGCTTATATTATTTACAGAAACTTGAGGATTTAGGAAGCAAGTTCTGATTTTAAGGGTTTTATTTGACAATTACAGAATAGAGGTGGACTTGAATCCAGTTCACAGGATAAAGACCAACTTAAAATTGGACGTGTGTGTGTGTGTGTATGTGTGTGAGACACACAGCTGCTAAATTTCTCATACATATCCATATGAGATAGCCAATGTCTCATACATATTCATTCATTTTCTTTGTTTTCAAATCATTCTTTTTCAATTATGTTTTGTTATAGAAATTTACACTTTAAAAACAAGCAAGACTATTTTACAGTCTCTTGCTGCAAGGCTTTTCCCTCTGAGGGAAATTTCAGTTGCTGTTTATAATTGTGGACGAGTAAATACAAGAATATTGCATACCTGAGAGGCAGTAATCACCCAGTGAGATTACTGGGTCAAGTTTATTATCTTCTTGGTATCAGTTGCATTTACTAACCTCACTAGCCTTAAACATCTTTAATAAAGGTGGTGTTAGGGATTTGGTAAAAGAGAAAAAATATATTGATTTGCATTTTAGAGTTTATGACAAAATGTGCTTGTGCCTATTATGGTGATAAGCCAAAATATCAATTCCTCAAAGATGGTAGAGGTTTGAGGTATTGGTATTAATTATTCCATTTGCCTTTCATATTAACCATTGATTCTAAGTCAATGCCCTTTTCATTTTTACAGTTACTTATATCACTTCCCCATCATCTCCTCCTCCTCCTTCTCCCTCCAGGCTTTGTCAAAAGCCAAAGGATTTCCACTTTTACGGTTTGGAGAGGCAGCTTAAAATGGGTTTTAAATAAACTATAAATTGTGGGAGAGGAGTAGTACTCAGCTACTATGATGATGTTCTTCACAGCAAGGAGGCATAAAGCAACAGAGGGTTTAAAGTATTTGTCTGATTTTCAGAATGGGGCTGATTTTCACATTGTTACTTTTCTTAATTTCTTATTCCTATATGCTCACTTTTATATTTTTATATAATCACTATAGCTTCTAATGCTCAGTCTCATTTCCTTGACTGCAGGAGACAAATATGTAGACATACATACAAGCAGGATTTTCATTCACATTTTTTAGGAAGAGAACCGACACTCTTCAAGGTCCTCTTTGCTTATAGGTGTTTTATACACCTATTTCATGTATAGATATAAAAACTGAGACTTATTCATGTTAACAAGTCTCCCAATTTTAGCACTTCTTAAATATTACTGTTCTTTTCCTTATACTTGACCTACTAACTTTATAACTCTTCTGGTATGCTTTTTTCTGTATTCTAATGATTATTTTTTATTTGTTTTTTTTAAAAAAGGAGATTTCAAACATACACCAAAGAAAGACAAACAGTATAATGAACTTCCATCTAATTTCATCCAACCTCAACAACTATCAAATCATAACCACAGCCTCCTTTGCTACTCCTAGATTATATTGAAGCAAACTTTAGATATATCATTTTACCCATAAATAATTCAGTATATATGTCTAAAAAACTAAATATATATTTTAAACAAAATTATAATATATTAGCAAGTTAATAATATAACAATAATATAATAATTTCAAATATTCAGTCAGTGGACGAATTCTCAATTGTCTCATAAATGTCTACTTTTACAATTATGTTGCCTCAGAATCCAAAGACATTCCACACATTGTGTTTGGATATTTTTTTTAACTTTCTTTTAATCTATAGGTTCATCTTCTATGTTTTCTTTTTTCCTAGAAATTAAATTGTTGAGGAAACTAGATCGCTTTTTCTATAGAATTTGTTAGGATTTTGCTGATTTTTTCCTTATGTTGTAGTTTAAGTGTACTTTTTGGCTCTATTTTCTGTAAGTTGGCATTATATATAGAGGCTTGATAGATTCTGGTTTCAATTCTTTTAAGAAAGTATAGGTCATATTATGTTCTTCTACCATTAAACACGTCTGCTTGACTCTTTTTTTTAAATTTTATTTAGTAAACTGAAATTATTTTAGTTTTTAAAAATTTTTATTGGAGTATAGTTGATTTACAATGTTGTATTATTTTCAGGTGTACAGAAAAGTGAATCAGTTATACATATACATATATCCACTCTTTTTTAGATTTTTTTCCCAGTATATGGCCGTTACTGAGTATTGAGTAGAGTTTCCTTTGGTATACAGTAAGTCCTTATTAGTTTTCTATTTTATATATATAGTAGTGTATATATGTCAATCCCAATCTCCCAATTTATCCCTCCCTCTCCACTTTACTGCCTGGTAACCATAAGTTTCTTTTCAACATCTGTAACTATTTCTGTTCTGTAGATAAGTTCATTTGTACACATTTTTAAGATTCCACTTGTAAGCAATACCATATGATATTTGCCTTTTTCTGTCTGACTGATGGCACTCAGTATGACAATCTCTAGGTCCATCCATGTTGCTGCAAATGGCATTATTTCATTCTTTTTTATGGCTGAGTAATATTCCATTGTATATATGTACCACATCTTCTTTATCCATTCCTCTGTTGATGGACATTTAGGTTGTTTGCATGTCCTGGCTATTGTAAGTAGTGCTGCAATGAACATTGGAGTGCATGTATCTTTTCGAATTATGGTTTTCTCTGGATATATGCTCAGGACGGGATTGCTGGATCATATGGTAGTGTTATTTTTAGCTTTTTAAGGAACTTCCATACCGTCCTCCAACGTGGCTGTACCAATTTACATTCCCACCAACAGTGTAGGAGTGTTCCCTTTTCTCCACACCCTCTCCAGCATTTATTGTTTGTAGATTTTTTGATGACAGCCATTCTGACAGGTTTGAGGTGATACCTCATTGTAGTTTTGATTTGCATTTCTCTAATAATTAGTGATGTTGAGCATCTTTTCATGTGCTTTTTAGCCATTTGTATGTCTTCTTCGGAAAAATGTCTATTTAGATCTTCCACTAATTTTTTTGATTGGGTTGCTTGTTCTTTTTTGATATTGAGCTCCATGAGCTGTTTGTATATTTTGGAGATTAATCCCTTGTCAGTTGCTTCATTGGCAAATATTTTCTCCCATTCTGAGGGCTGTCTTTTCATTTTGTTTATGGTTTCCTTTGGTGTGTAAAAGCTTTTGAGTTTAATTAGGTCCCTTTTGTTTATTCTTGTTCTTATTTTCATTACTCTAGGAGGTGGTTCAAAAAAGATTGTGCTGTGATTTTTGTCAAAGGGTGTTCTGCCTATGTTTTCCTCTAAGAGTTATATAGTGTCCGGTCTTACATTTAGGTCTTTAATCCATTTTGAGTCTATTTCTGTGTATGGTGTTAGGGAGTGTTCTAATTTCATTCGTTTACATGTAGCTGTCCAGTTTCCCCAGCACCATTTATTGAAGGACTGTCTTTTCTCCATTGGATATTCTTGCCTCCTTTGTCATAGATTAGGGTACCATAGGTGTGTGGCTTTACCTCTGGACTTTCTATCCTGCTCCATTGATTTATATTTCTGTTTTTGTGCCAGTACCATACTGTTTTGATGACTGTCATTTTGTAGTATAGTCTAAAGACACAGATCCTGATTCCTCCAGCTCCATTTTTCTTTCTCAAGATTGCTTTGGCTATTCGGGTCTTTTGTGTTTCCATACAAATTGTAAAAAATTTTGTTCTAATTCTGTGAAAAAATGCCATTGGTAATTTGATAGGTATTGCATTGAATCTGTAGACTGCATTGTGTAGTATGTCATTTTCACAATATTGATTCTTCCAACCTAAGAACATGGTATATCTCTCCCTCTATTTATGTAATATTTTATTTCTTTCATCAGTATCTTATAGTTTTCAGATAAAGGTCTTTTGTCTCCTTAGGTAGGTTTATTCCTAGGTATTTTATTCTTCTTGATGCAAAGGTAAATGGGATTTTTCCTTGATTTTGTCTTCTGATTTTTTGTTGTTAGTGTGTAACAATGCAAGAGATTTTTGTGTATTAACAACTTTACCAAATTCATTGATGAGCTTGTGTAGTTTTCTGGTAGCATCTTTAGGATTTTCTATGTATAGTATCATGTCATCTGCAAACAGTGAGTTTTACTTCTTCTTTTCTAATTTGGATTTCTTTTATTTCTCGTTCTTCTCTGAATGTCGTGGCTAGGTTTTCATCTTGCTCCTTTGTCTGCAACATATTTCTTTGTCATCTCATTTCGTCTACATTACTGTGTTTGTGGTCTCCTCTCCACAGGTTGCAGGATCATGGTTCCTCTTGCTTCTGGTGTCTGCCCCCTGGTGGGTGAGGTTGGTCCAGAGGTTTGTGCCGTTATCCTCTTAATAGGGGGTTTGATTGGTGTTGTGGTGATCAGACCCTGCCCTGGATATTGAGTGGTTCCTCCCCTTTGCTGTGTGGTTGTCACTGCCCTATCAGGGACATGGTCTGCTCCCTAGTTGTTGGAGTAGAGGCTCCCAGATTTGTTTCTGAGCTGTGTTTCTGATTTGTGGTGCAAGGTAGGTGGGATTGGAGCACTCCCACTGGGAGAGAAGCCACTGAGTATTCCTGCTCTGGAGCTGTTCACCTGTGAATATGCACTGTTTTGTCCCCTTTCACCCACTGTGCAGGCTCTCAAAGTACACTGTTGTTGGCACTGCTCTCGGTCCCACTTTAACTGTGGGTATACCAGCCACTGACCCTGGGACTATCAGGCATTGTTTTCATCAGGCCACTGGAATAGATCCACTGAGGTCAGGTGCTGCAGTAGTTGTGCATCTGGCCCCATTTGGGAGATATGGAGGCAGCTCAGACTCTGGCCTGGCCTAACCCCTGCATGTACATGCCCATAAATCCCACAGCTGCTAAAGCTAGACCCTTCCCAGTTGCAGGAGCACTTGTCCTTTGGGATGTTTTGCAGGCGCTGGATTTAGGAAGCCATCACTGGAGTTGTAACTCTGTGGTTCACACAGCCAGGAGGAGAGATTTCAGCTCTTCTTCCTTAGTCACACGACCCCTGGGGCTCAGCTGTGATTTCAGCCCCACTTCTGTGTGTGTTCTTCCTTCTGGAGTCTGCTTTAGAGGTTGCCAGAGCCCACGAGCCCGTGAGACAGGAAGGAGCCAAGGAAGCCATCAGGGCGAGCAGGCCACCCAGGAAGGAGGGTGCTGGGGTACCGATTGGAAAGTGCACCTATCAGGTGGAGATCTGGGCAAGTGGGTTGCCCAGGCAGGGGGGGAGGAAATGGAGGAGGCAAGGGCTAGGGCACCACAGCTGGCTCCAGCAGGAGCCCTCCCTAGTGCCAGTGGAGGCAGGGGCCAGTACATGAGGAGAGAGGCTACAATGGTGTCCCCACCCTTTGCGGGTCACTCAATAACGGCGCTTCGCTTCTGTGGCAGTCCAGACTTCCTCCACGAGCATTCCCAGTTGCAGAGCTCCTCACTCCCATCCTTTCAGGCTGTCCCCTCACAGCCAACAGCAGTCCCCTCCCTGGGTCTGCTCTGCAAACCCCACGTTCCAGCCCCCAGCCCCTGTGTGCACCAGCGGACACTCATCTCAGGCTGGGCTGTGCAGGGCTGTGGCATGGATTATCTGTGTAGGTTTCGCTCTGTCTTGCCTGCCACAGACCGGTTGCTGAGCTCTCCTCCAAGCCCCCAAAGCTCCCCTTCTGTTCCAGATCTCCCCATTGGTGAGGGGGCTTCCCCAGATGTGGGAACCTCTCCTCACCTTCAGTTCCCTGCCAGGGGTGCAGGTCCCGTCCTGCTTCCTCTCCTCTTTCTTTTCCCTTCTTCTTTCTTTCATCCTACACGGTTACATGGGGATCTTTCTTGTCCTTTTAGGTGTCCAAGGTCCTCTGCTAGTGTTCAGCAGATGTTCTGTGAGAACTGTTCCATTTGTACATGTATTCTTGATGTGTTTGTGGGGAGAGATGAACTCCAGTCCTCCTACTCCATCTTCGAAAGTCCTGCTTGACTCTTTATTCTATTAACAACTGTCAATAATCAATGCCTTGCTCCATTGATGTATTAGAGTTATAAAACAATGTTCTTTAATCTTATTGTTCCTTTCACATTTGCTTACCTGTGTATTTGTATAATAAAAACATCTTTTGTTTACTATTTAGTTATACAGTGATAAAATTTGCATAGGAATAGCAGGAATAAATGTTATTATTTTCTCATTAATTACTAGTTTTCAAAACAGTAGGCTGTTCCCTCACATCCTCCAATTATAGCAAATTAGATTTTTTGTCCCATTATGACCTCAGAAATTTAAATATCTGATATGCTTCATCAATTGCAATTTTTTTAAATTAATGATTAAAAAAAGTTCCATTTTTGGCCTTTGGTACCATTTCTAGTTGGCTCCTAAGTTCTTTTAACGTGACCCACGTGGACTTTGCTAGTTTTTGCTCTCTGAAGTGACAATGTGTTCCAGGTTTATACTGTATATTTAATGTCTCAGAGTTGGAATCAAACATTTCTCTAACAAGTCCTGATTGAGCAGGAAATATAATGGCGTTTGAATGACTTCCAAATCACTAGTGCTAGTTCAAGCTAGAACTTTAGACTCATCATTCAAAAGTGAATTCAACTTCCTATTTTCAAGACATAACTATAAAAAACACAAAACACAACAAATATTTTCTTATCTGTATTCCCAGCATTAGTTGATGTTATTAATTTACTCTCAGTCACTCATACCAGAGACTTGAGAATCAGTCTAGATAATCCTCCCTTCACCATACTCAGTCCACAAATAAAATCGATTTAATTTCCAAAATGTTTCACAGTTCTTTCCCCACCATTTCATTCATTCTATCATCTTATGAATCTATTATTTGTATCACTTTTATAGCCTCCCTACATTAATTGAGTAGAATATACAGAATATTGAGTGTGGACTTTTTTGTGTCTGTGTGGTACGCGGGCCTCTCACTGTTGTGGCTTCTCACGTTGCAGAGCACAGGCTCCAAACGCGCAGGCTCAGCGGCCATGGCTCACGGGCCTAGCCGCGCCGCGGCATGTGGGATCTTCCCGGACTGGGGCACGAACCTGTGTCCCCTGCATCGAAAGGCAGACTCTCAACCACTGTGCCACCAGGCAAGCCCTGGACTTTTTAAAATAAGAATTAAAGAGGTATTCGAGTGGGAGTTTCCCAGTTTTAAACTGACTTCCACATTGCATCCAAACTTTTCAGTCTAAAATACAGATAGGGCCATCACTTATCGCCATAGACCCCTTTAATGACTACTCTTTCCAATGGAATGATACTCAGGTTCCCTAGAATCACTCTCTATACCTTTACTGATTCCTTGTATCCTCACATTGCCAACTTGGTAGACTTTTGGTTCCCCTCAGGAACTAATTGGGGCATCTTTTTTTTTTTTTTTTTTGCATTTCTACTCCAGAGATGTCTCCTGAGTGACAGAAGTCTCCTTAAGCCCGTGCGTTGGTACAGTTTAGAAGTACGAAGAGTTAATGTTCTCAGAACTAGCCTTCAATTAATGACAGCAAGAGGGTGTAGAAATTTGGTCTATATCCCTGTAATCTGGAGGTGCAATTTTAAGGTGCATTTTACACAAATCCTCAGAGGGTTCCAAGTAGGATGGAGCCTCAGTTGTCCACTGCAGTAAGGAGCTCAACAATGGTCCTTTTGACTTTTCTTCCTTCTTCATCCTATCCTATCCTCCTGATCCCCTCATCCAAATCAGCTCTGTCCACATCCTCCCTCTATCTGTATTGATACATAGATTTTGCTTTTGAGAGAACCGAAACTAAAGCAACAGTATATGTAAATAGGCACAATGTCAGGAAGTAGGCATTTCTTCTTCCTCTCTGATTATCCTGCTCACTAAGGGAAGGTACCCATTGCTGGCCAAACATTAAATTAAGGGTCTATTAAAAAATACTTGCAACTGTTACAAAGTATAAGCTTTTAGACAAGGGAAGGTTGGTGATTACCTATTTAAATTTTAAAAATATTTTATGAATGATTAAAACTAAGACAAGAAAAAGTTAAGTGATTCCTCTAAGATTACAGAGCTAGGTATGGAAGATTTGATCTGAGTCAATGTAGTATCTCCTAATATTGAAACAGCTTTGATAAATTACATTAAATAATAAATGATTGAATGAATGCAAACATAATAAATAGACAAACTGTATTGATTGCTCCAATGACTTTCTATTGTTCTTAGCAAAAAATACCCAGTCTTATGGTGCCCTTTAAGACTTTTTGTCTTATACATTTTCTACCTGTCTTCTTATACCATTCTTTACTTTCCAATCCCCTGTTAGAATTCTTCCATTTATATGAACACAACATCGTGCTAACATCTTAGAAACATTCCCATATGTTCCTCTGCTTGGATGGTCTCATATCTTTCTTCACCCAGCTAACATCTTCATAACTTTTAGATTAGAATTTCAATATTCTTTCTGCAGGGAATTCTTTCCTGACCATGTAGATTAGGTTATGTTGAACTAAAGCTCTTCATAGAACTTTACTTAGGAGTCATTCACAAGTATTTACTGAGTCTTTAATATATGCCCAATTCTGCTCTAGGTTGTTATACATGTAGAACACAAAACCAACTCTGAACTCAAATAGCTTATGTCCTGGGACTTCCCTGGTGGTGCAGTGGTTGAGATTCCACCTGCCAATGCAGGGGACACGAGTTCATGCCCCTGTCCGGGAAGATCCCATATGCCGCGGAGAGGCTGGGCCCGTGAGCCATGGCCGCTGAGCCTGCGCATCTGGAGCCTGTGCTCCGCAATGGGAGAGGCCACAACAGTGAGAGACCCGTGTACTGCAAAAAAAAAAAGCTTATGTCCTGCTAAATATTTGATTAAGGTGTGTCTTTTTGCAAGACTCTAAGTCCGAGTAAAGGAGATCGTGTCTGCCTTGCTAACCACCTAAGAGGTTGCTCAAAAGACAGTTGCTGAACTTTGTTGATGACCATAAAATCTTTTGAAAATATGGGCAAACTTCGGCAGCATTTGTATTTTGCAGGCTCTTTTTCTCTTTTGTGAGTTTATATAAATGCACATATTTAAAGCTATACATATTAAAAAATACTTGAGAGAATATCACAAATGGGGTAGTGCATGTGTGGACAAAGAACCGAATTCTTGAGGCCTCTATTTTCCTTGTTCAAAGGGCAGGTGCCATCCTTAACATGTTCTAGCAATGAGTTGTGATTCCCAGTTTAGTTGACTGAGGCAATATGCTAGGAGAAGATAGGTATGAGTGTATTGTGTATGTGGGAAAGGGGAGTCATGGGAGATTCTGCTGCAATATTCTGATTCCTATTACCACCCGATGACCACACATGCCTCTCATTACTTTTTAACAATTGCTATTCTTTCCTTCAGTGGTTTTGATGATTATAATTTCTGGCATGAGATAGCATCAAGTGTATGTAGGAAAAGCTATTTTTAGATGGTAAATGGAAGATGTAGCTTATAGGAATTGACAACTAGCTGAGAAGTAAATTATATTACTATGAAGCAAATGCAATAGTGGAACATTTTAACATTCGTTTTTTTTTTTCTAGAAACAGTATTTTAACACAATAATTAAGCCTGGTTTCTATAACTTATTCTGAAATTTCATCTTAAGTCATTATTTGGTTCAGTCAGTGTTTTTTTTTTTTATCCCACATACTCTTGGCAAAAACAAAACAAAAATAAAATGAAATAAAATTTAAAAAGAAAGTCTACCTAAGTTTGTTCCACTTTGTGTCCTTAGGCTATAAGGAAAGAAGCTGGGCTTATCAGAGTTTCACAGGCATCCTGGGAATTGGCTTATTTTGCAACACTGAATCTGTCCTTTCATGAAGTATGCTCTCCCATACAGAAGCAGCTGCTGGGTCACTCTCCCGAGCCCTGGCAGCAGTTGGTAAGCTACCATTTGGTCACAAGCAATAACCTGACAAATGGAGTTTTCTCATCTGTGTGCCACTTCTCCTGTGGCTGTGGACCCTTAGAGGTCCTGCTATACCCAATGTTCCTAAATAGCTCTGGGTGAGCCACACTGATTTCAACACTGAAGAGGCCACGCTCCTTCTCTGAGAACTGGCTGGATATGCTGCTGTTGCTACATGGCCTCTTAACTACTAAATCCTATGTGGCTGCCTTAGCTGGCTGTGTTAAATAAAGACTGTCACAGATTATACTATCCACTCTGCCATCTCACACTCCCTTAAAGGCACATACTTCTGAGGCACTTTATAATTGTGTTACACTATTGATTCAGTAGTTGTTAATGATTATAAATTATCAGTAAACTTTATTAAATAAACAACAACAGCAACAAGCCCTGCAAGAAAGAGACTTCCATCCTGATTCTGCTATTTCTGTTTTGAAAAGAGGCATATTGTTTTGATTGTATGCCACCCATATCTTTGAATTGGTTTTTGATGTTATCATGGAAAAGTCCTACAAGGTCACTCAGCTACTTTTCTTGTCTAACACAGAAAGAGAAGGTACAATTTCTTTCTAATGAATAACTTAAAGCAGCTTAAAGCATTTCTTAAATGTCTTAGAAATTCTAGAAATGCAAAAATGGGTAAGCCATGACCTCAGATTCATTTTTACATCTTTCAGATTGGGTGTTTGCTGCTTCTATGAAGTTTTTTCTTGGCTTTTGAAAAGATTCTGTAACATAATAGAAGGAAGAAGAACTTTAGCGCCCCCCCAAGATTGGGGTTCAAATTCCATTCCATATCTACAACCTGTTAAATGTCTGAACTTGTGAATGCTGCTTATTTTCTCCCAGTCTCATTATTCTCTCTATAGCCTATAGGGTTGTTTAGGATATAAATAGTATAAGAAAATACTGGCTTATTGTAAGCTCTTGATAAACAGTAGCCATTATGGTTAACGCATACTTGGTAGTTCTCTGGGAAGATTTTGATAAATTGCTCAAATAAGAAGACCACAAAAGATAATGGCTGAAACAAGGTTGAAGTAAGTAACTGTAGAAAGGTAGGCATATTAGGGCTGTTTTGGCTGCTCAGACATTCTTGCCATTCTCTGTGTCAACTGTGCTATTCTGTTTCTGTCATCTTTTTGCAAATGGATGTGAGAAAGGACTAAAGTAGGAAATACCTAACCCTTTTATGAACCATTCTTAGAATAGGCAACCACTCTATCATACACATCAGATTGGGCAAAACTGATTTACATGACCACATCTACCAAGAAGAAGAAAAAAGAAATTAGTATTTAGCTGAGTGGTCACATGCCTACCCAAACTCTATGACTAAGAAAGAAGAGAATGGATACTGGTAGATAATTAGCAGTCTGACAAGCTTGGGTTATTTCTGGTTCATTTTTCTTATGTTTTTCCATTATTCTCTAAAAAGAAACTCTGGTTTGTGGATTATAGTGTTTTCTTTCTTGTAGCAGTCATAGCCTTAGGATAATCATTAATGTTATGATTGTATTGCCATGCTACATATGGCATCTGTTATGAATATTGACTCCTGTTACACTATGCACACTTAAAATGTGTAGCCCTAACCATTCATAGAAATGTCATATACACCTGTCCATCTTATTTCAGTCTACGTTTGACAGCTGACTTGGTACTGGCATAATAATGTCTTACTTATTAAAAATATTGATGAGGGTTTCCCTGGTGGCGCAGTGGTTGAGAGTCCGCCTGCCGATGCAGGGGACACGGGTTAGTGCCCCAGTCCGGGAGGATCCCACATGCCGCGGAGCGGCTAGGCCCGTGAGCCATGGCCGCTGAGCCTGCACGTCCGGAGCCTGTGCTCCGCAACGGGAGAGGCCACAACAGTGAGAGGCCCGTGTACCGCAAAAAAAAAAAAAAAAAAAAAAAAAGATGAAAATAAAGCTTAACGAGCTCCATTTCATGAATCAGCATATTCATTTCTGTTCATCTACTTCTACCCAATACTATAAAGGAAAGAAAAAAAACAGTCTAATCTTAGTCATACTAATACTGCATTTTAAATAATATTTAAAGAAATATGGTCTTCGTTATATGCTGGTAGCTTCAGAACCCTTTTCACATTATAGAATATATATCTCTTCTATCCCGAAATCTTTTGCATTTCCTCCAGCATTCTCCTTCCACACCATGATGTATACATCTCTATTAACACTGCAATTAGTGTACAGTAATTTTCCTTCCAGCTCTCTAAGGAAACTATGTATAACTTTCCTCTTCTCTCAAATTTTTCTTTCTTCACAAGTTTTTGATTTCACTGCAAAGTGGAATGTTCTCATTTGCCACCCCTAAATGTTTAGTCCACTTATACTATGTATCTCTGTCATCCTTTTAGTTACAATAAAATATATTTTTATTTTGATTATAATCCTTCTTTTCTCTGAATTCAATTTTATTTTGCCTTCTTTAATCTTTTTCTCCTTAAATTAAACCCCATGCCTCATAATCAATATCTGATTCTCTACTGGCTCATTCTCATTGATACACAAACACATTTCTCTAGCTACTGTCATTTTGCATATTTTATTACTTTTTAATTCTTAAACAAATTTATAATGGTATAATTGACATATAATAAACTTCACATCTTTAAAGTGTTCCAGTTGTGTTGTATGCATATATGCGTGAAATCATGATCACAATCAAGATAGCGACCATATACATCGCTGCCTAAATATAGCTACACAACCAGTTCCCTTTTTGACCCTTTTTCCTTGCCCAATCCCTTTCCTCAGGAAACCACTGAACCACTTTCTGTTACTATAGATTATTTTCTGGAATTTTATATAAATTAAATCATACAGTATTAATCTTTCTGTCTGGCTTCTTTAACTCAGCATAATTATTTTGAGATTCATTCATGTTTTTGTGTGTATCAATAGTAAGTTCATTTTTAATGCTGAATAGTGTTCCATTGTGTTGATATGACAAAATATGCTTACCCATTTGGTGCCAAATGAACGTTTGGTTTGTTGCCAACTTTTAGCTATTACAATAAAGCTATTATGAACATTGGTATACAAGTATTTGTATGGACAATTGTTTTAATTTCTCTTGGGTTAATACCTAAGAGTAGATGGGATGGTTGATACAAGAATAAAATATATATTTTGCTTTTTAGAAACAGCCAAACTGTTTTGCAAAGACATTTTGCAATTAACATTCTCACCACCAGGACATGAGTTATGGTTCCTCTGCATCCTCTCTAGTATTTGGCATGATCAGTCATCTTAACTTTATCCATTCTAATAGATAATATAGAGAGACATCTCATTGCATTTTGCATTTCCCTAATGACTGATAATGTTGTATATCATTTCTATGCTAACCGAACATCCATATTTTCTTTGGTCAAATGTCTATTCGAATTTTTGCCTAATTTTATTGTTTACTTCTTATTGAGTTTTGAGATGTTTCATGTATTATGGTTGCAAGTTCTTTATCAGGTATATGGTTTCAAGGAATTTCTCCCAGTTTATTTATTTATTTTTCATTGCTCTAATAGTGTTCTACAAAAACCAGTTCTTAATTTTGATAAAGTCCTATTTCTTTATGGATCATAGTTTTGGCATCATAAATAAGAAACATTTGTTTAACCCAAGGTCACCATTTTTTCTTCTATGTTTACTTTTAGAATTTTTGAAGTTTTACATTTTACATTTGGGGTGATGAACCATTTTGTATTAATCTTTGCAGGTGTGACATATGTGTCAAAGTTCATTTACATATTTTGGATATAAGTTATTATACACTAATTTTCTTAGGTATAAGGTATAAATTAAAGTTTAATTTAAGAGCAATTTAAATTAAATTTAATTTAATTTAATTTTAGTTTAAGAGCAATTTATTGAAAAGACTAACATTTCTCGGGCTTCCCGGGTGGCGCAGTGGTTGAGAGTCCGCCTGCCGATGCAGGGGACACGGGTTCGTGCCCCGGTCCGGGAGGATCCCACATGCCACGGAGCCGCTGGGCCCGGGAGCCATGGCCACTGGGTCTGCGCGTCCAGAGCCTGTGCTCCGCAGCGGGAGAGGCCACAGCAGTGAGAGGCCCGCGTACCGCCAAAAAAAAAAAAAAAAAAGACTAACATTTCTCAATTGATTTGCCTTTAGATCTTTCTCCAAAATTATTTTGCTTTTACGTGTAGGTTTATTTCTTGATTATCTATTTTATGCCATTGATTTTTGTCTGCTGTGATGTTAGTACCACACTCTCTCAATAACATAGCTTCATAATAAGTCTTAATGTCAGATAGGATAAGTTATCTAGCTTTGTTCTTTTTCAAAATGATTTGATAATTCATATATCTATATGAAGTTAAGAATCATTAGTTTCTACAAAAGGCTGCTGGGATTTTGACTGAGATTACATTAAATATATATATTAATTTGGGAGTAGAATTAGCACTTTAACTATAATCGGTTTTCTGGTATATAAATACTATATTATACATAACAGTAATTTATATACATAGACTTAATAAATATATTAAATATATATAAATAAAATATATACATATAATATGTAAATATATGAATATAATTAAATGTATATAAATAAATTTTATTATATATATTAAATACCTATATGTCTACATTTATTTAGGTCTTCTTTAATTCTTTTCAGCAATGTTTTACAGTTTTTAATGTTCAGGATATGCACATCTTCAGACAGACTTAGATATTGCTATTGTAAATCTTATGATTCTTTTTATTTCAATTTCTGATTATTACTGTAATATAGAATTAAATTTGTGCTAGAATACAGAATTAAAGTTGATTTTTGCATATTGATCTGGTGTCAATGCAGTTATAGTAGCTCTTTTTAAAATTGTATCACTTTTTTTTTTACATGAACAGTCCTTTCATCAGCAAGTACAGGTACGTTCATGTATTATTTTAAGTCTTTAAAAAAAAATCAATTATACTTTATTTACTTGTACTGGCCAGAACTCTCAGTCAAACGTTGAATAGACATAGTGAGAGTGCATATCTTTGTTTTCTTCCTGATCTTAACATTATAGCATTCAGTCTTTCATTATTAAATATGGTGTAAGCTGTAAGGTTTTTTGTACATGCCCTTCATGAGATTGAGAAAGTTTGGTTATGGTCTTAGTGTGCTGAGGAAGTTTGTACCAAGAATGGATGTTGAATTTTGTCAGTGGTTCTTTTAGTGTCTATTGAGATGATAGCATAGCTTTTATCTTTTAGTTTATTTCTATGATGAATAACATGACTTCATTCTCAAATGTTAAACCTACACTGCACTCTTCAGATAAACACTATTTTGCCAAGTTATACTGTCCTTTTTAAATATCATTGAATATAACTTGCTATAATTTTGAAAAGTTTTTTTGCATCTATATTTATGAGAGACATTGTTCTGTAGATTTCTTTTCTTGTAATATCTTTTTTGTCTGGTATCGTTTCATACTAATTCTAGTTTCATAGAATGAATTTGAAAGTGTTTCTCATGCAATTTTCTGGAAGAATCATGTAGAATTGGTATTATCTCTTTCTTAAATGTTATATAGAATTTCTCAGTAATGCCATGTGGGCCTGAAGTTTTCTTTGTGAGAAAGGTTTTAAATTTTTTTAAATTTCTTTAATGGATTAGTCATTTAGGTTATATGTGGATTAGAGTCATTTAGGTTATATGTTTCTTCCTAAGCAAACTTTGATAATTTTTCTCTTTAAAGAATTTTTTTCATTTTATCCAAGTTGTCAATTGAATTGCTTTAAAGTTTTTCATGTTATTTCCTTAATGTATTCTAAATATCTGTAGAATCTTTAGCAATGTTATCTTTCTCATTCCTATTTCCTGTAGTTTATGACTTTATTTTGTGATTAGTCTGGCTGGATGATTGTTATATTTATTTCTCTTCTCAGTGAACTACCTTTTGGTTTCATCAATTTTTCTGCATTTTTTGACTCTTTACTCTTTCATTGATATCCATTTCCTATCTTCTGGTTTTTGCACTAATTGTTTTCTAAATTTTGAAGGTGGAAGCTGAGGTCAGTGATTTGATATCTTTCATAATTTCTAATTTAGGCAGTTAGTGATGTAAATTTCCCTCTTTACTGCATTAGCAGCATGCTACAAATTTTTATGTGCCATCTTTTCATTGCTATTTGGTTTAAAATTATTTCAAATTTCAATTGTATTTCTTCATTGTCCCCTGCATTATTTACAAATGTGTTATTTAGTCTGAAAATATTTGGGGATCATCTATATATCTTTTTGCTGTTGGTATGTATTTTAAATCAATTGTGGTCAAAGAATATATTAATACTTTATGTAATTAGAGTACTTAAAATGTATTGAGACTTGTTATATGGCCAAAAATAAATCATTCTTGGTAAATACGGTAGCACTTGTAAACAATATATATTCTTCATTGTTGGGTGAACTGTTTTATAAATGTCAGTTAGGTCTGATTGGTTGGTAGTATTCTTCAAGTCTTCGATGTCTTTACTGATTTTCTCCCATATTTTTAATTAATTATTGAATTCAGGTTTCTGAAATCTCTGATAATAATTATGGATTTGTCTTTCTCCTTGCAGTACTAGTAGTTTTTGCTTCATGTGTTTTTAAGGTACATTATTCAATGCATAAAGGTTTAGAATTGTTATTTCCTTCATGAATTGGCTTTTTCATAATTATGAATTGATCCTCTATATGTCTGGTAATATTTTGCCCTCTGTTTGAGATATAGTCATTCCAACTTTTTTAGCTGCATTGTCATAGGATATCTTTATCCATAATTGTGCATTTAATCTATTTGTGTCTTTGTATTAAAGTAGTTTTCTTTTAGGCAAAACTGATGAAACTAAAACTTAGGAAACATTAAAAGCAGCAACAGAAAGAAAAAGTCAACTACAGTGATGCAACAAATAGACTAGAGGCCAATCTACACAACTTAGGTATGAAAAAAGAAGCAGGTACTTTTCTAGGAAAATGTTAACAGTGGCTTGTTCAGCAAGATATGCTCACATAGAGGTGACACTTAAATGAGCCTAACCCTGGGAGAGGTAGGGTCAATTTCAGAGCAAATTCTTTGTAAATAGCAAGTTTCAGCTTCATTCCAGAGATCAGGTTTTAAAAGAGTGATGGCAGCAGTACTAACTGAAAGTCTAAGAAGGCCCCAAAGAGAATGGCTAACAAAAGACACATCTAAGAGTATTTATGTCAAATTTCACAAACTCTAAATATTTGCCTTTTCACAGAAAATGTTTTTGGGTTTGTAAAAACAAGAATTATGATTCTCAGTATCATCATCCTCAGCTTGGCCCTCAGCTAAAACATTCTATAAGATATACATGATATATTGGATTAAAATATATGGTTCTAAAGATAAAAGCAATTGATATTAGAGAGGTTAAATTTTCGAGTACGAATTCTTTAAGAGAACCCCTGTTTTCACATTCCCCTCATTCCTTCCTAAAAAAATGGTGTTTATCATCTACCAAGTTTGTAAATTGTAAAACTTTTTTGTATAATTAAACGCATACTTTAGATTGTGAAATGCATAATTATAACATGAAATATGTATGTACTGTGGAGTAAGGTGCATGCAACATTTACGACATAGTGAAGCAGATACACTTTTAATTAAACTCTATGATGTACAATATATGACCAGAAGAATTATGCTTTGAATAGCCAATTCTATAAACAGTCATAAAGTACATTATATAAGTGCCTATAAATCATTTATTGGACACCCCCTAAAGGGGAACGAGAGGAATAGATGCTTGATTTTAACACTAATTTTATAATTTTCTTTTTGTTCTAAGCAGTGCAATAGTTGTTCATTCCTCTAAGGATACAGCAAACTATTGATAATAAATAAGAAGGCAGGCGTGATCTAGCTCTCCATCTGCTGACTAAAACACTGTTCCTGGAACCATGAAATAACAGCATAATAAATGAAAGAAACACACTTCTTAGTCCTAGATTTAGGTATTGGAAAGAGCTTCCTCTGCACACAGGGCAGGACATCTGCTGTTGATGCCTTATGGACCAGCTATGTAGTCATTTGACTACATCTTGTGATTCAAGATGCTAACTACCCAGGAGGCTGTAGATGTTTAGAGAAGCAATTCTCTCCCTGTAGAATGAGTAAGAATGAAGCAGATTCTGTTTCAGTGGGGAACTCTGTTTAAGGGACTAAAAATCCGAATGTCAACAAACCATCAGATGGCTCTGGTGTAACTGGCACGATAGGTCAGGACTTATGCCCAGGTTTTCACATAGTAGCTGAATAATTCAGAACCAATGGGCAGAATGTGCATGGGGGCACATGATGATTCTTTCCTCTGCTATCTTCCTTTTCATTTATTCTGAAAAACAGTGTTACATCACAGTTTATTGGAGAAAAATTGAGTTTTCTATTTCACTATGAAAGATCCTCATGGATATGTGTCTCATTGGAATCCTATTCAAGAAATACAGTGATACTCAGTTATCAGGCAGTATGCTCCCAATGTCTGCCAAGTTATGGAATTCTGAACAGGATACCAGCTATGTGGCAATAAAGTGATTTTCATGGATGACTTTCTTATAGTTGATTTCTTTCCCTTTCTCATCTAGCTAAATCCTACCCTGAAGCTACCCGTGAGCTTAGGGTATTTACAGATGTCCCCTTCTGAGAAGAAAACCTTTATTCTCTCCTTCTGTGGCTTCACTGTGCATAAATATGCAAATAAAAATAAAAACAATTTTTCTAAATAGAAATAGTAAATAAGAAGTAAAAAGAAACACGCATTTTGAGAAAGGGATGTTTGCTTTCATTTTAACAAATTTTCAAGTGGTAAATTTGAGGTAGCTCATAAATTCAAGAGATATATAATTATATAATTTTAAAGAAAATAGAGTAAAAAATCCAGGATTGCAAGTTATTGATAAATAGATAATTTTTTTAAGATAGAAAAAAACATGACATGTTCATTATTAAAAGCCTCAGGTATTACATTTTTGTGCTCAAAAATCAGTAACTAACATATTAAGTTAGCAAAATAATATAGCCTCCTATATGGCAGAAATTTGGGGGAGATAACCTAAATTTTTTTCTAAAACCATTTTAAAGTTCATTATTCAAATTTTCATATCTATACATTTTGATCTTGACAGAAATGGATGTATCCCCAATATTATGGAATATATTTTGGACTCTGAAGGAAGTCAGTAGATGTTTTCCTTTTTCTCCTGAATTTAGAAGAATGATGGTTTCATAAGAATAAATCCTGAACTCCTGATTTCCAGCTCATCATCCTCCTAGCACTTTGGAGAGGGAAAAGCCCTGCCAGCCAGAACAAGTTCTTAATAGTGGTCATGGGGCAAAAGGCAGCAAAATACTAGCAATTTTTATATATATAAAATTAAACTTTCTTATTTTTCTGATACAAGAAGGATCAGAACAGTTTATGAGGGGGCAGGAGTAAACTGTCAACTTGCTCTTTCAAAATACTGTCTTTTGTTTAAAGGGAAACAGAGCATTATTTCAAAGATGAAGACTATACCTTACTGACCTGAATTATCAGTACATATAATCTTTTATTTTTACCATCTAGTTCAGTGCCAGACACAAAGTGGCTGGAATTAAATGCTAGGGACGGGGGTGGGGGGGTGGGCAGGGAGGGAGAAAGGAAGGCGGGGGTGTGACTAAGAATCAGAGGTGAGGAAGGAGAGGGAAAGAGAGGGACCAAAAATTAAAATCTCTGGTAATCTGTCTGGTGGATGTATAGGGTTTAAAAACTTCGGGTTCTCAGGTCACAAATACTTGAGTTCAATCCAGTATTATTATCAGGTCACAAATACTTGAGTTCAATCCAGTATTTATTAACTATTTGGTCTTACATAATTAACTTCACCTCTGTTTGTCTCAAGCATTTCAAAATAATTATGGTTCTAGTCTCAACGAGATTTGAGAGGATCTAGTGCATCAATGATTGTAAAGCTACCCACAGAGCAGTACAGTGCTGAAAATCTACACAGTGCTCAAGTAATGACAGCCTTTACTTTTGTTATTTTATAATGATGTAGACTTTTGTAAAATACTATAGTCTGATATTAAAGTGAAAATGTAAACAAAACCACATGTAAATTTCTGAATGTGATACCATTTTCCTTAATCTTAGGGCAAGTTCTTCAGGATTAATCTAATTGGTCATATATTTATGTCTTTTATTTATTCCTACCATTGTTCTATCTAATTGCTTTAGATTGGCCCTCTGTGCCAATGTTCCCAGGCATTCCAATGTGAAAATTTTAAAAATTCTTGTTTTTTTGATAAAACTTTTTATTTTGGAATTATTATAAATTTACATACAGTTACAAGAAATAATACAGAAAGATCCTATGTATCCTTTACCTAATTTCTCTTAATGGTAGCATCTTCAACTCTATAGTAAAATATCACAACCAAAATATTGACACTGCTACAGGCAGATACAGAATGTTTCCATCACCACAAGAATCCTTCAAATTGCCCTTGTATAGCCATCTCAGGTTGCTTACACCCCATCTACTCCTTATAAACTGTCAACTCCTAATCTGTTCTCATTTCTATAAATTTGTCATTTCAAGAATGTTACGTATATGCAATCATATATCATGTAAACTTTGGGGATTGGCTCTGTTCACTCATAATTCTCTAGAGATTTATCCAGGTTGCTTCATGTGTATCAGTAGTTCATTCATTTTTATTGCTGAGTAGTATGTCACGATACGGGTGTATATTATTTGTTTAACTATTCACCCACTGAAAAACACATTTAGTTTTTCCAGTTTGGAGCTGTTATGGATAAAACTTCTAAAACTCTTTGTGTACAGTTTTTTGTGTGACCTAAACCCATCATTTCTCTGGGATAAATACCCCGGAGTACAAATTGCTTGGTCATGTGATAGGTGCATGTTTAGATTGTTTAGGAGACTGTCCAACTGTTTCCCAGGGTCATTGTACCATTTCTCATTCCTACCAGCAATATATGAGTGATCTAGTCTACATCCTCATCAGCGTTTGGTATTGTCAATCATTTTAAACCATTCTTATAAGTATGTAGTTATCTCTTTTTGTGTTTTTTTTTTTAACATCTTTACTGGAGTATAATTGCGTTACAATGGTGTGTTAGTTTCTGCTTTTTAACAAAGTGAATCAGCTATACATATATACCCATATCTCCTCCCTCTTGCGTCTCCTCCCACCCTCTCTATCCTACCCCTCTAGGTGGTCACAAAGCACTAAGCTGATCTCACTGTGCTATGCAGCTGCTTCCCACTAGCTATTTATTTTTACATTTGGTAGTATATATAAGTCCATGCTACTCTCTCACTTCGTCCCAGCTTCCCCTTCCCCCTCCCCATGTTCTCAAGTCCATGCTCTATGTCTGCGTCTTTATTCCTGTCCTGACCCTAGGTTCTTCAGAACCATTTTTTTTTTAGATTCCATATATATGTGTTAGCATACGGTATTTGTTTTTCTCTTTCTGACTTACTTCACTCTGTATGACTGACTCTAAGTCCATCCACCTCACTACAAATAACTCAATTTCATTTCTGTTTATGGCTGAGTAATATTCCATTGTATATATATATGCCATATCTTCTTTATCCATTCATCTGTTGATGGACACTTAGGTTGCTTCCATGTCCTGCCTGTTGTAAATAGAGCTGCAATGAACATTGTGGTACATGACTATTTTGAATTAAGGTTTTCTCAGGGTATATGCCCAGCAGTGGGATTGCTGGGTCATATGATAGTTCTATTTTTAGTTTTTTAAGAAACCTCCATACTGTTCTCCATAGTGGCTGTATCAATTTACATTCCCACCAAGAGTGCAAGAGGGTTCCCTTTTCTTCACACCCTCTCCAGTATTTATAGTTAGTAGATTTTTTGATGATGGCCATTCTGACCAGTGTGAGGTGATACCTCATTGTAGTTTTGATTTGCATTTCTCTAATAATTAGTGGTGCTGAGCATTCTTTCATGTGTTTGTTGGCAATCAGTATATCTTCTTTGGAGAAATGTCTATTTAGGTCTTCTGCCCATTTTTGGATTAGGTTGTTTATTTTTTTAATATTGAGCTGCATGAGCTGCTTATAAATTTTGGAGATTAATCCTTTGTCAGTTGCTTAATTTGCAAATATTTTCTCCCATTCTGAGGGTTGTCTTTTCGTCTTGTTTATTCTTTATGGTTTTAATTTGCATTTCCCTAATGGTTAATGATGTTAAAAATCATTTCATGTGCTTATTTGCCATCTGTATATCTTCTTCAGTTAAATGTCTCTTCATGTCTTTTGCCCATTTTCTATTGGATTTGGTTGGTTTCTATTAAGATTAGAGTACATTATTTATTCTGGATACTGAACGCTTTTTGGACATGTGGTTTACAAATATTTTTGTTTGGTCTGTAATTTGTCCTTTCATCCTCTTCACATAACCTTTTGCAGTGCAGAAGTTCTTAATTTTTATAAAGTCCAATTTGTTAACTTATACCTGTGTGGGTTGTGCATTTGGCACCAAGTCTAAAAGCTCTTCGATTAGTCCTAGATACTAAAAATTTTTACCTACATTTCTTTTCTAAAAAGTTGTAGTGTTCTATTTGACATTTAAGTCTCTGATCCATTTTGAATTAATTTTGTATAAGGTGTGAGACTTAGCTGAGGGTTTTTGTTGTTTATTTGGCCAATGTGTGTCCAGTTTTAAATATTTCTTGTATACACATTTAGAATCACACTAGACAATGTTATAATCTTTGTTTCAACCATGATACATAACTTAGAAAATCCAACAGGTGAAGGAAAGCCTATTTTATTTTCTCACATTTTTGCTTATCATGTTTTTTTTACTCTTGATGCTCTAATGATTTTTCTTTTATTATTTCTTTTTCTGTTTAGATAACATCTTTTAACCATTGTTTTAGGGTAGGTCTCACAACAGATTTTCTTGGTTTTCCTTCAGCTGAGAATGTCTCGATTTCTCCTTCATTCTTAAAGCATAGCTTTGCCAGATACAGATTCCATGGTTGATAATTCTTTTCTTCCAGTATTTAAAAACATTGTGCCACTTCCTTCTGGCCTCCTTTGTCTCTGAAAAGCAGTATTTATCATTTGAATTATTTTCCCTTCATAGGTAAGGTGTTTCTTTTCTCTAGCTGCTTTCAAGATTTTTTCTTTCATTACTTTTCAAAAGTGTAATTGTGATATGTCTTGCCACAGATTCCTTTGCATTTATCCAATTTGGTTTTTGCTCCACTTCTTGAATCTGTAGGTATCTGGCTCTTAGCACATTTGTGAAGCTTTCAGCTATTAGATCTATGTTATAGTCCCACAGGTTCATGAGGTTCTGATCACATTTTTTGTTTTGTTTTGCTGTTGTTTAACCTATTTTATCTCTCTTGTTCGTATGAGCAATTTATTTTGTTCTGTCTTCCAGCTCACTGTTCCCTTACTCTGCTATATCCAGTCTGTTGTTGAGCACATCCACTGAGCTTTTTATATTGGTTATTATATTTTTAAGTTTAATAATTTCCATTTGATTATTTATATAATCTATTACTTTGTTGAGAATTTCTGTTTTTTGCTTTTCCTTTCTATTATTTATTTATTTTTATTGGCTGCCCATGCAGCCTGTGGGATCTTAGTTCCCTGACCAGGGACTGACCCGCACCCCCTGCAGTGGAAGCGTGGAGTCTTAACCACTGGGCCACCAGGGAAGTCCCTACCTTTCTATTTTTAATTACCTCTTGTATATGGTTATTGAAACATTTTCATAATGGCTGTTTGAAAGTCCTAAGTCTAATATCTCTGTCATCTCAGTGTTAGCAGCAATTGATTTTTTAAAATTCAGTTTGAGATCTTCCTGTGTCTTGATATGAAGAGTGATTTTTGTTTGAAAGCTAGACACTTTCATATTATATTATGAGATACAAAATCTTATTTAAACTTTCTAATTTTGGTGGCTTTTTCTGACACTGCTCCATCATGGAAGGGGGGTTGCCTTGGTACTTTCAGGTGGAGGTAGAAGTTCATGTTTACCAGTCAACATCTGTTGACACCTGAAGGAAGCCTCCTTATTATTGGGCAGGGTTGGGAGCAGCTTCCCACATGTTCTTCACTGACATTTTGGTGAGGGTGGATAGTATACTTGCATAGTGGTTAAAAAATGTTGACAATCCACTAGGCCACCACTGATGCCATTTCAGCAGAGATATTTTGCCTGACTCTGAGCAAAAGAAATGACATTTAGCTAAAAAGAGAGAAAATGTGAAGGAAGGCAGGAAGGAAGGAAGGGAGGCAGGAGGGAAGGAGGGAAGGAAGGGAGAGAGGGAGGGAGGGTGGGAAGAAGGGAAGGAAGGGATGTATGAAAAGGGTAAAGTGGAAAAAGGAGATTCTGTCTACTAAATAGACTCTAAATTTAGTCAAATATCTCCAAAATATCCATGTTGGTATGATAGAAAGAGACTTGTATGTATTTTGAAATACGCTTTTTTCCCTCAAATTATGCTTTTGAGATTCATCTAAGGCATATATATTTTGAGGTAGTACATAGCAGCTAGTCAGTTTGATATAGCTAATTGTAGCTGGTTACTAGCAGTAGCTCACAAAAATTAGGAAAATTATGCAAATTTTAGTACCTCAGTAAGCTTATTCAGCTAGTAAGAAGCGACACCAGGATTTAGAGCCTTCCCATCTAATTCTTAACACTTTGCTCTTATTTTATGTGGTATTATGATGTAGATCCTAAGCATTTTAGAAAAGGAAGAGGAGACAAGTATGGACAAGGAAGGGAGGAAGGAGAACAGGAAAATTACAAATCAGAGACAGGCTCACTGTTTAACAGGATAAAAGCAAATACATCAACTACAGTTACATTTTATTTATAAATATACTTTTGTATTAGAAGTATTTAAAATGCTTAGAAAAATGTATATGTAATATAGGAATCAACCATAATCCAATCATCCATATTTAACAAGTTGATTTCAGAATAAATATTGAAAATCCTTTCAAGAGAAACTCTCTACCTCTTCCACATTCCATGTTCTGAATGGAATCAGAGATAAAAACACTCTGAGTTGTCTATATAATACTTCTCTTTGTTATGCTTTTTCTACATGTGTCTGAATATATTAAACATGTATTGTTCTTGAGTTCTTAAATTTTATGTAACATATACTACTCTACATATAATTCTAAATATACTTTTCTTCTCAAATTACGTTTTTGAGGTTCATGTATACAAATAGAAAGATATATACATATAGATATAATCCATTCTCTTTAATTGTTCTTTAGTTTTCAATTACATGAATACACCACTATTTATCCTATTAATTGATAAAGCTGAGGTTGTTCCTTTTATTGTTTTATATCATAATAAAGTAATATTGTTGCATAGATCTTTCTTTTTAACATGAAGGGAATTTTCTCTTGGATGCACATAGGAACAGAATTACTGAATATAGGGTACATAGATTTTCCATTTTTTTTAGATATTCCCAAACTGTGTTCCAAAGTACTGTAATACTTTCAGCAAAGTTTGAGAGTTCTTGGTGTAACATCAAAGACTATTATATTATTTAAAATCTATGTTAAATATTCTAAGGCTGTTTTTAAAATTAATTTGGTTAGTATAGATTTTTAGAATGTTTTTACATTTTATCAAATGTTTAGCATTCTTATTCTCTGAATTAAGTTTTCATGATTAGCCTATTTTTCTATTAGAAATTATAACTGAATATTATTTGTTTATTTATTATGAATATTAATCCTCAGTTAATTATATGCATTCTACTTATCTTCTCCTAGATTGCAAAAATTTTGGGGGGAGGTGTGCTTTTTGTTACTTGCTTAAGAAATATTTTCCTAACCCAAATTTACCCAACTCAATGTCATAAAAATGCTCTTCCCTACATTCTTTATAAATTATTTTATTTTTATTTTAAAATTATAGAAAAGTTACAAAACTAATTCAGAGACAATTTTATATGCCCTTCAATCAGATTTATTTCTTGATCAGTCTGTCTCTCTCTCTGTTACACATACACAAAGTTCAACAAAATTCTGACCTATTTGGGGTTAGGTTGTATATATATCATGTCATTTTATTGCTAAATTCCTTTCTAAAATTTGTGCCATTTTGCATTATGGCCAGCAATGTAAAAGAGTGCCTTTTTACTCACAGCCTCACCAATAGATACAGGTTGTTCAATTTTTACTAATCTGATGGGTAAGAAATAGTATGTCAACACAGTTTTAATCCTCATTTACTTTAGTATATATGAAGTTGAATATCTTTTCATATTTTTAAAGGTCATTCTTTATTTCTCTTCTGTTAATTTTCTATTGATGTTTTCTACAAAATTTTCTGTAGGAATATAGTTCTTTATTACCCTCAATTTTAAAATGTTCTTTTAGTCTAATATTGGCCCTCTATCTATTATATATAGTGCAAATATTTTATCCCAGTTGTTGTCTTTTGAGTTTCTTATGTTGTTTTTCTTTTGTCATGCAAAAATATATTTCATAATCAAATTTATCATTCTTTTCTTTCATTGTATCTGAATTTTTAGTCATATTTAGAGAGACTTTTTTGATGACTGAGATTGTATAAGAATTAACACATATTGTCTTTTAATACACGATTTTTTTTCTTAAATTTAGATCTGTATACCTAAATGGAAATTATTCTTGTGCGCAGTGAGAAATGTATCGAATTTAATTTTACACTCATAAAGCTGCCAGTGGTTCAAGCACCATTTATTTCAAAGTATCTTTTCCAAGAATTTGAGATACTATCTGTGTATATTTGCTAGGGTCATAACAAAATATAACAGACTGGGTGACTTGAATAAGGTAAATTAATTTTCTCACAGTTGTGGAGGCTGGCAGTCCAAGATCAAGGTGTCAGCAGGTTTGCTTTCTTCTGAAGACTCTCAGCTTAGCTTACAAAAGGCCACCTTTTCACTGTGTTCACAGGTCTTTTCTCCTTGCCTCTTTATATGTCTTAATATCCTCTTCTTATAAGGACACAAATCAGATTGGATTAGGGCACACCCTAAGGGCCTCATTTTAACTTAATCACTTCTTTGAAAGCCCAATCTCCAAATACAATCACATTCTGAAGTACCAGGCTTAGAGCTTTGACATAGGATTTTGGGGGACAGAATTAACCCATAATACTGTCGTTGTTGTGTATTCTATTTCTATATTCTTTTTCTGTTTTAAGTATAGAGGCTTTGTAATAGATATTTAAGCTTTGGCAGGGCTCATCAACCTCCATAACTCTTCCTTCTCAGTATCTATTCTTGTGTGCTTACTTTTCCCTATGAGATTTAGAATCAACTCTTAGTTCCAGAAAAAAATCTTAATGAAAATTTACTGTGATCTTATTAAATTTATAGAACAACTTAGAGAACTCAAACATCCTAAGAACAGGGTTATATTTACATTTCTTCAAGTCAACTTCTGTGTTTTTAGGAATATTTTAGTTTTTTGCAAGTTTCAAAAAGTTTTAAGTTTATTCCTAAGAATTTTATTTTTTGTGTGCTATATTGAGTAGGGTTCTCTCTTTCACTATATCTTTTAAATGGTTATTACATGAATATTTTGTATGTTAGTTTTATATTATACTAATTGGCTGAATTATCTTATTGTTTGAATTAGTTTTATTAGTCTTATATGTTTTTCCAGGAGTGTTATTTTGCCATCTTCAAATAAATTATATTTTTTAAATTATTATTTCTCAATTCGTTTACTCTTATCAAATTTTATTGAGTAGTTAATATCTACAATACAATATTAAATATTACTGGAGATGTTGAGCATCCTTGCCTTTTTCCTGATCACAGCCAGAATGCCTTCATTACTTTTTTGTTAAATAGAATGCTGAGTTTAAAATTGAGATATATACACATATACATACATATTTTATCATATTAAGGAAGTATCCACCCATTCCTATTTTCCCAAGATTTTAATTAGTAATATGTGATGAGCTAAGTCTAAAAGGATTTTCAGCCTCTATAAAGGTATCCTTTTTCTCCTTATACCTATTAGTACATTATATTAAAATGACTCACTATTGAATTCCCTTTACATTTCTCATACAAACCCACTTGGTCATGTTATATCATTTTTTAAATGTTAAATTAGATCCTGTTTGCTAATATTTTACTCAGATTTTTTCCATCAACATTCATGCATAATATTATTCTTTTTTGTGCAGTCTTTATCATCTTTAAGCATGAATTTTATACTTACTTAACAAAATCATGTGGCAAGTTTCTTTCATTTTCTTTTTTCTAAAACAATTTATTTATTGACACTACTGTGTATCTAAAGGTTGGTTGTATTGGTTAGTAAAACCATCTGGGGCTGTGTATGTATGTATTTATGTGTGTGTGTGCTTATCTCTACTGTGGCCAGTTTTGTCAATTTTATCCTTCTATGAATTTATATCATATAAATTTTAAAGAATATTTCTGTAGAGCAATATAAAATTATCTGCTATAATTTATTTTTAATTTCTATTTTGGGCACCTTACAGTTTATGCTTTACTTCTGAGTTTCTTTTTTTCCTATTTTTTTAATTTAAATATAATTGACATAAACCATTATATTAGTTTCAGGTAAACAACACAATGATTCTAGTGGCTCAATATATGTATATATCATGAAATGATCACCACAATAAGGTCTAGTTAACATTCATCAGCACCCTTAGTTACATTTTTTTTCTTGTGATGAGAATTTTTGAGATCTACTCTCTTAGCAACTTTCAAATATGGAATACAGCATTATTACTATAGTCACCATGCTGTACATTACACTCCCAGGACTTACGTATCTTAAAAGTGGAAGTTTGTACCTTTTGACCTTCTACTCTCATTTCACCCACCCTCCACTCCAGACTTTCTTAGTTTGATCAGCTCTCAGTGTATTTCTTCTCTATTTCTTTTCAGAGTTTTTGGATTTTTGTTTTACAATGTTTTTATAGGTCTAAATGCTCATTTAAGTATATTGAATTTAGTTGAAAAGTTGTGTTTTCATTTTATTCTGCTTTGTGGGTAGCTTTGGGAGGAAAGGAATTTTCATCAGCTGAAATATCTTGATTGATTTTTTTTCTTTTCTCCTTTTAGTAGTTTCTTATGGAGTTTGCCTATTTCTTTTCCCTAGGCATTTCTTCGACACTGTTACAAGTTCAAGAGTGTCCTCTTTGTCTTATTAGGATGATCGTAAAGGTGGAAATCTGGTTGATATTTGTTGTCCAAAAGCTGTATTTACAAAAGTAATATTATGTGGACGTAAAATAAAGATTACAATGATTATAAATCACAATATTGATTGTATATCACATATTGTTTTATTATTTTAACTATTATGTTTATTTTTAATTGTTGGATTCTTTCTGAAATGAAAAGATAAAGAACCCTCTCAAAGTTGCTGGTTCTTTTTGCATTGTCAGACATACTATGCTCTATAATGAAGTGGAATGCAATGTGTATGTGTGTGTGTGTGTGTGTGTGTGTGTGTGTGTGTGTAGAGAAAACGAGAGAAGGAGAGACAGACAGATAAACACAGGGAGAGAAAGAG
This sequence comes from Lagenorhynchus albirostris, assembly GCF_949774975.1. Taxonomy (NCBI): domain Eukaryota; kingdom Metazoa; phylum Chordata; class Mammalia; order Artiodactyla; family Delphinidae; genus Lagenorhynchus; species Lagenorhynchus albirostris. Next base: position 94,648,997 of record NC_083099.1, on the reverse strand, counting down.
AGTGGGAGAGAAACAATTATACGATTTGGAGATTCTGTGCATTTTCTAGTAAAAGCGTTGTGTGATCAAAATGCTTCCATTCTCTTTAGATAGCCTATAAAAGGAAAAATATCTTATAGAAAGAGAGAGTGTCAAGGGCAGGGTATCTCCTCAGTTTATACAAAGTCATGAGGCTTCCAGGTACGGCCTGGCAGAAGCTTGCTTTTCCATGAGAGGACCAGAGGCCCAGAAGCCATGTACTGTTGACTCCTCTCTGCAAGTCCCTGTGCACTGAAGCACACTGGTTGATGTTTACTAGCCTTTCTCTGACAGTTTGATCATCATGGGGTTAACTCAGCTCTCTTGGTGACAACCCACTTAGATGTTATTCTCCCCTGATTTGCTGGCAGGTGTCTTGGAGTGCCAATACCTATGTAATTATTACATGACTATGTAAGCATCACAGACAAGCCTGACTGGTCAGGTCACTAGGCCAAGTTAGTAGAGCCAATGTGTGCTTGGGAGTAGTAGGGGGAGCTGGTGTTAAGAACAAAACTGTGAACAGTAGAATATCATTAACAAATGATCTAGCTAGCCTATGAAGTCTGACATTGGTGGGAACATGTCATACTTTTGTTTCCTTTAAAGAAAATTTTTTAAAGTTCTACAATAATAATCAAGTAGCATTGATTTCTTATTGTTGAACACATTTAAATATAGACTAGACAGACATTAGTTGAATAAAATGATTTATATTGATCAGAATTAACAGTTTTCAGCAAAATGATTCTCACACATTGGACTGTGATTTATCTTCACATACCTTTTGGGGAAAAGTTTGTTAAAATATGTATATAGATAATCATGTTCAGTACACTTCAATGGAAAACAATTTTTAAAAACTTGAGCAGCTGGATTTCAGGAATAAAAGAGTTGTCACTAAGTATAACTGAATTTTCTCTTTTATGTATAGAAAACCCATTAGGACAACTTTAGGCAAATATGCATCATCAGTTAAGTCACTGTACTAATCCTTTCAAGTGTATGTAATTTATCATTTTAAAAAATTACTTACTTTAAAGTATCTAAATACATGAATATCTTTACCACAACTCCATTTCCAGAATCATTTACTGTGGAATTATTTATTGTTAAACAAATATGTCTGGAGTATTACTGAGTTTAATGGTGCCTCACTCCAGACAGTTTTAACCTAAGCTGAAAAGTTCTTGGAAGGGTGCCTAGACCTTTTCTATGATATGAAGGATGTGAGTTTCCATTTGCTTCTTATATTTTTCTTCATCCCCACTTTGTTAAACATACACATGAAAGTATAGCTGGCTGTTCTCTGTCAGAGAGGGTTTTATTTCCCTTTTCTACAGCAGGGGTAATCACATTTCTGGAAAGAAGAAATGGCGCTTTAAAACAGCTCAATAGCTTTTGTACCTGGATAAGGGCACTTAGAAATGACACAGGCTCACAGGACTTTTCTCATGGCTCTGAGGAGGTTAAATTTGGTTTCTCAATCAGGGAGGCATTAAACACAGAGCAGTTCCATGGGCAAAGCAAAAATAACTGTTATGTGGGGGCTGTTAGACTGGCAGTAGGTTGCTATCTAGGGATCTTCACTCTCTGCTAAGTTCCTTCTCACACTGTGTACGAAATGGCAGGAAGAGATATTTTAGCTGAGGTATAAAAGAAGATATACATTTCTCACAATTAAAGGCATACAAAATCAGTCAGTTCTTTAAAAGTCCCTTGGAAAGCTCAAAGACCACATCCACTTTCAGAATGTCCCATTAGAAGTATCCCAGACACAACTCATGGTCATAACTCCCCTGATCCTGTTCTAGAATAAATGTGCTAAGAGTATATGTTCCTGGTATCTATAAGTTTAGGGACTTACCTGTTCCTTGACAATTTGATAAGAGTGCTTATATCATATTGTTCATTTATCTTGATTATGGAATAGCTGAATTATAATTATAACTTAAAATGGTATTGGGTGAAATTTTGCAGGACAATTATGCTAATTGTAAAAGGGACTCATCTGACTGAGTAGAAAGGTGACCATATCATTTATTGTCCAAACTTGGGTGCTATTAGAGAACAAAATAAGAGCTATGAGTAATTACATTTAGGACAACAGTAGTAAAGTGAGCATCTCCTGGGAAAGCCAGGCTATAAGTCATCCCAATCATAAGGGAATGATTTAGATATGTGTGGTATGTTATTCAAGAATAATTAGGCCTCAGTAGTGTCCATCAACTCTGCCTAGTGAATGTGTTTAGAATTAACAAGGACCTCTGACAAAATAATTGAAACTGGGTGGAACAAAGCTGGGGGTTTAACATTTTACTCTAAAAATAAGTTTCATCCAGTAGCTGGCTTTTAAGCTTGAATAAAACAAGATGTTCAGCTGGTTGAAAATCTGATTGAAAAATAGGAGACTATCAACAAGTTCTTTAGTAAAATATTTGAAATTAAAGCAGGAAGTCTTAGTTTATAGTCATATTTGAATTCCTATTTACAAATTGAAAATTAAATTTTATGTACTTAAAGATATTTATCTGAAAAATGAAGGGTTTAATATATCACCTTTAAGATTCCTTCCAGCTTTACTAGTTTGTGATTTCAACTAACTCTTTATTTTCTGGGTGAATAAGAAGATCCTGGGAGACACTGGAGCTTCTGAGACAGGGAATTTATGGGGAAGGAACATAGGCAAAGTGAAAAAAGGAAAGTTCAAGTACTGTGGGATCCTTTATATTCTGCCATTGCATCATATTCATTTTTCAATTCAGTCATGTTGAACTACTTGAAATTCTCAGCACACCTCTTATTCATCCATGCAGTCTGTTTCCCGTGTTAAGAATGTTCTTCTCTTTTCATTCTCTTTAACTTTCGTTATATCTAACTCCTATTCATCCTTCAAACATTGATCTTTCAATCTCAGTTTGAACCCTTTCACTGTAACCCCGCAGGCCTTTGGGCATAACTACATCATAACACTTTTCACAAACTCTGTTATAATTGTTCATTCATTTTACTTTTATGCTGAACTCCAAGCTACATGAATTTTCTACCTCTGCGTCTCTGGCAGCTAACTTAGTGATTCTCAAATAAAAGGCATCTCAAATAAACCGTCAATCGAATTATAAAAAGCAATTATTCCTTCTTCAAATAGAAATAAATCTGTAACAACAGAAAAAATGAAATCTTCCTGTAGATGCCTAAATAAGATATCCATCACATAAATTATCATATATGTAAATCAACATGAAAATAAGTTGAGTTTGGACTGTATCCTGTGCTTTATTTTATAGAAATCCTTGGGATTTATGCCACTGGAGCCACTTCAAGAAAAACACTTCATAAAGGCAAAAATGCACTTTTGTTGACCAAGACCCTGTGTTAGGCATAATAATTTAGAGACTAAATTGACATAAATGGCTTCCAAGATGGTCTACACTACACTAAATTTTGGTCTATAGTGTTTTCCAGATGTTTCATAGAGTTTTAAAAAAAATCTGTTTTACCTTGTGCTATGTCTTCATATCCTCTAAAGAAGCATTCCATTTACTTTATCACTTTTTATACGTGTGACATGTGCTCGCACACAGGTTTCTTGGTGACTGCAGCAGCAGCCTTAGCGTTTCATGCCCGTCTCTGGTGTCCACGCTGATGGCCGCGGCTCTGGAGCTGGTTTAGGTGGTGCTCTGAAACCCCTCTCCTCGCACAGGCAGCCAACCCCAGTCCTCTCCTTGGGATCCGACCTCCGAAGCCCGAGACTCAGCTCCCAGCCCCACCCGCCCCAGCGGGTGAGCAGACAAGCCTCTCGGGCTGGTGAGTTTTGGTCGGTACCGATCCTCTGTGCAGGAATCTCTCCACTTTGCCCTCTACACCCCTGTGGCTGCGCTCTTCTTCGTGGCTCTGAAGCTTCCTGCCCACGCACCCCCCATCTCTGCCAGTGAAGGGGCTTCCTAGTGTGTGGAAACCTTTCCTCCTTCACAGCTCCCTCCCACTGGTGCAGGTCCCATCCCTGTTCTTTTGTCTCTGTTTTTTTCTTTTTTCTTTGCTCTGCCCAGGTATGTGGGGAGTTTCTTGCCCAAATGGCAAGGTGTTCTGTAGGAGTTGTTCTCCATGTAGTTGTATTTCTGATGTATTTGTGGGGAGGAAGGTGATCTCCACGTCTTACTCCTCCGCCATTTTGAAGGTCTCTCCCATAACATTTTAAATATACCGTAGCATATTTAAATATGTAATATCATCATGGATTCTTTGCATATCAAGAAATAATAAATGATGCATGCAATATTTATTGAATTATATAAAAACATCTGTCAGGATTAAATTTAATAATAATTTTGTCACAAGACAACTAAATAACAAGCACACAATTGAAAAACTAAAAACAAAATAAAATGAGTAAGATGTTACATTTGTAAAAAAGAACTGATGTTAGCATCAAAAAAATGGCTTTTTATGCTAGTATAGATGATTTGGATGTAGGTTTATGTGAACCATAATATTTTTTCATTTTATCCAAATGTGGAAAAATCATGGAGATGTTACCCAAAGGAAAATTCCACATGGGGCAATAGAAGATGTGAATTTGTCCCTGAGAGAATACAAAACAGAAAGAAGGTAGTTGAATTTAGAAGGGTGAAACAGGATAATAAGAGTGTGTTTAGCAAATGGTAATGATTTTTCAAACCTTTTCCAAGATTTGATATTCAGTAAAAAAAATTGCTTAGAAATAATATAAAACTGGCAAACTTATTAAAATAAATTTCATGTTATTTGGTTGTTGTTGGCAGTGGTGGTGGTGACTAATCAATTTCAGATTTTTGAAATGATTTACATTTTTATACTATGTATGTATGTATTTAAAATGAAGACATTCTCTTAAGCCATTGGGATGAGAAGACTTTAAAGTATATGTAAAATTTTATATATATATATATATTTTTTTTTTAATTTGAGAGCATGATGAACTTTAAAATCCAAATGCTTACTGGCAATTCTGTGTATAAAATTGAAAGAGCAATTTCTTATAGAATGGAGGTATTTATGTTTATGTGTCTTAGTGAAACTGTGAGAACAGTATTGTACAATGTATGTGGGATTGTTCATTGATTTCACTTTTGCCACAGAGTAAAGAGCTTTTCTCTTGCCAGCAGGAGCACTCAGACTACAGACACATGAAAACAAAAAATAGAAAACAATAAATTTAAATGAAGCATTTCTGTAACATTTTGCTTGTTGCTTTGTCACCGTTTTTGCAGTCACACACTCATGACAAATGATAGTTTCACTGCAGCAATGGAGTGCAATTGTTTTTTTTAAAAGTCAGTCCTCTAGAGAGTAAACTTAAGCCATGAGTCGAAGAAGAATTGAGAAGAAAACATGTACATACTGTTTTTTTGATATAATAAAGATGTTTAAACTATTTCACTGTTTAGGAAACTTTTCAGTAGAACTTGTTTTGAAAAGTTATTATATAATAGTTCAGTAAGGTAATTCCTTTTCTTGTTGCCAGGAAAAATTGACAATGACTTGGAAATGGGCAAAATAGAATTCAAGTGTCTTTTGAGTGGCATGCTTGCACTGTTTAACAGACTTACTGGAGATACTGGATTCCATAGGGGTGTGTAGCTAGCTATGTCTTCAATCAACAACTGAACAACTCTGTATATAGAAGTTAACTTGTAGAAAACAGTAATGCTTACAGCAATGCAGATGATTCTTGTTCATGGTGATGGAAATGAATTTGTCCTGTAGAGAATAAAAATCTCTGTAATTAAAATCTCATTTGAACTGGTTGTAATGTCTATTGGCTCACTCATTAATTATTGAGTTGACTGAAATATTTTACAAGTGTTCATTTATATTTGTGTGTGAATCATAAATTTATTCTTTTTGAAAATTATACTTTACTGCTATTATTAAGTGAATTAATGACTGGAAGAACCAGAATGTACAAAGTTAAAGAGGGAAAGTTTGTCTTAACCTGTGTTCAGATACTTGGGTTGTCATTATCATATTGTTTTGGGCTCACTGATGCTCTCTTCTCTCTGTGAAGATTTTGTTTTTACTTAATTGATATAAGGCAGGCTTGTAAATTTTAGAATTCAGGCATGAATTCTAGGGTGATTGAATTCACTTTGTAAAGATTTAGAACTGTTTAGGATGGAGGTGCCAGAAACCTGGAAGAAAATGGGAGAAAGGATGACTTCCTTGGGATAAAATCATGGCAGTGTTCTTTTTAGTGCCTTCATCCTCTCTCTTCATTCTGTTTTGTTTGTGGCTGCCAGAATAATTAAAGGAGCAGGGAAGTAGTTTCTCTTACTATCTTGCTTTTAAGCTTTGCACTCAGGTTGATTAATGCTTTCTTTACACTTGCATTGGGCTGTTCCTTTGTAAGTAATGCTAATTAGATTGAACAAGCAGTAAGTGCTTGCAGAGCTGGTGTTTGAGCCATAATAACTCCTGGGAGATCACGATTCTTCTGGATGAAATTAAACAGAAAAAGCTAGGATGCAAAGTCATTTTCATTCGCTCATCACTTTAGTAAATATCAATTGAGAATCAACTATGCACACTCTAGCTATCTGAGCAGCAGAATGTCAAGGATAAAAGTTGGGAGCCTTACAAATGACTACAGCTTGGACCAGGATATTTGCAGAGGAAGTAGTGAGGAGTGGACAATGAGTTGGATGCACTATTTGAGAGATAGGAATCAATGTTTTTAAAAAATTTTTGGCCTGAAGAACTAGGGAAATGGAGCTGTTTTCTCTTCTTGGATAGGGCATACTGTTGCCAGAGAAATTTTCTTAAGAGGTGGGTAGAATTAGGAGTTTGATTGTGAGAATACTGAGTGGGAGTTGCCTATGAATGTTCAAGTGAAAATGCTGAGTGTGTACTTGGATGTAAAAGTCAAGTTCAGGGATGAGTCAGCAATATTGAATGGGTTTTGTGTTACTGAGTTATAATTAACATATAATATGGTGCATAATTTTTAAGCTATTTGAGCTTTGACAGTTGTGCATATCTCTGTATTCAACATGGATAACAAATTTTAGAAACTTTCCACTACTACAAATAGTTCCTTAATGCTCATACTATTAAATTATTGCCAAGGTCCTTCAGCCTCACCCCTGAGGCAATTACTATCACCATGGACTTGTTTTGCCTATTCTACAACTTCACAAAAATACAATTATGCAGTGTGTATTTTTAGTCTTTGACTTATTTGCAGTATAATAGCTGTAAGATATTTTTATACTATAACATTTATAAATCATATTTGTATATGGGAACCTATTTGAAGATCACAGCTCTGCAAGAAATATCATATATTTTGCTGCAAGAATTCTACATAAACAACAGATCAAAAAATTTATTAGCTTAAAACAGACATGTATTTTTCACTCATGGGTCAGTAGGTTGTATGGCATACTACTTGGCTCAGCTGAGCTTGACTAGACTTGGGTTTAAGTCCACTGTATAGATTTGCTTTTTGGGGAACAAGGCAAAGAGCAGTAACTACATGAAGCAGTCACAATCTTCTTATGGTAGACTGCAGGAGGGCAAGAAAGCTCATAGAAACTTGGAACTCATGTATTTTCATGTCTTCCCACATGTCCTTGGCTGAAGCAAGTTACTTGGCCAAACACAAAGTTAAGGAAATGTGAGGAAGGGGGAAATGTAGTCCTCTCAAGGTATTAAAGAGAAAGGGGAGTGGATAGTTGTGGAAAACTAATACAATCTCACAAGCGATCAGGGTAAGATACATTAATCATTATTCCTATTAAGGAGAAAAACAGCATTCAGCTCAGAGGTCTACAAGGCCACCATCACCCTGATATCAAAACCAGAGAAATATACTACAAAAAAAGAAAATTACAGGCCAATATCGCTGATGAACATAGATACCAAAATCCTCAAATACTAGCAAACAGAATCCTACAGCACATTAAAAGATCATACATCATGATCAAGTGGGTTTTATCCCAGGAATGCAAGGATTCTTCAATATACGCAAATCAATCAATGTGATAAATCATATTAACAAATTGAAAGAGAAAAACCATATGATCATCTCAATAGATGCAGAAAAAGCTTTCGACAAAATTCAACACCCATTTATGATAAAAACCCTCCAGAAAATTGGCATAGAGGGATCTTACCTAACATAATAAAGGCCATATATGACAAACCCACAGCCAACATCATTCTCAATGGTGAAAAATTGAAACCGTTTCCACTAAGATCAGGAAGAAGACAAGGTTGCCCACTCTCACCACTTATTCAACATAGATTTGAAAGTTTTAGTCACAGCAATCGGAGAAGAAAAAGAAGTAAAAGGAATCCAACTCAGAAAAGAATAAGTAAAACTGTCACTGTTTGCAGATGACATGATACTATACATAGAGAATCCGAAAGATGCTACCAGAAAACTACTACAGCTAATCAATGAGTTTGGTAAAGTAGCAGGATACAAAATTAATTCAGAGAAATCTCTTGCATTCCTATAAGCTAACGATGAAAAATCTGAATGAGATATTAAGGAAACACTTCCATTTACCATTGCAACAAAAATAATAAAATGCCTAGGAATAAACCTACTATGGAGAAAAAAGACCTGTAGGCAGAAAACTATAAGACACTGATGAAAGAAATTAAAGATGATATAAACAGATGGAGAGATACCATGTTCTTGGATTGGAAGAATCAACATTGTGAAAATAACTATATGACCCAAAGCAATCTACAGATTCAATGCAATCTCTACCAAACTACCAATGGCATTTTTCACAGAACTAGAACAAAAAAATTCACAATTTGTATGGAAACACAAAAGACCCCGAATAACAAAAAGAATCTTGAGAAAGAAAAATGGAGCTGGAGAAATCAGACTCCCTGACTTCAGACTACACTACAAAGCTACAGTAATCAAGACAGTATGGTACTGGCACAAAACCAGAAATATACATCAATGGAACAGCATAGGAAGCCCAGAGATAAACTCACACACATATGGACTCCTTATTTTTAATAAAAGACTATACAATAGATAAACGACAGCCTCTTCAATAAGTGGCGCTGGGAAAACTGGACAGCTACATGTAAAACAATGAAATTAGAACACTCCCTAACACCATACACAAAAATAAACTCAAAATGGATTAAAGACCTAAATGTAAGGCCAGAGCATATAAATCTCTTAGAGTAAAATATAGGCAGAACACTCTACGATATAAATCACAGCAAGATCCTTTTTGACCCCCCTCGCAGAGAAATGGAAATAAAAACAAAAGTAAACAAACGGGACCCAATGAAACTTTAAAGCTTTTGCACAACAAAGGAAACCACAGACTAGACGAAAAGAAAACCCTCAGAATGGGAGAAAATATTTGGAAACGAATCAACTGACAAAGGATTAATCTCCAAAATATACAAGCAGATCATGCAGCTCAATACCAAAAAACCAACAACCCAATCCAAAAATGGGCAGAAGACCTAAATAGACAATTCTCCAAAGAAGATATACAGATTGCCAGCAAATACGTGAAAGGATGCTCAACAACACTAATCATTAGAGTAATGCAAATCAAAACTACAATGAGGTATCACCTCACACTGGTCAGAATGGCCATCATCAAAAATTTACAAACAATAAATGCTGTAGAGGGTGTGGAGAAAAGGGAACCCTCTTGCACTCTTGGTGGGAATGTAAATTGTATATAACCACAATTGTATATTGTATATAGCCACTACAGAGAACAGTATGGAGGTTCCTTAAAAAACTAAAAAATAGAACTACCATATGACCCAGCAATCCCACTACTGGGCATATACCCTGAGAAAACCATAATTCACAAAGAGTCATTTAACACAATGTTTATTGCAGCTCTATTAACAATAGCCAGGATATGGAAGCAACCTAAGTGTCCATCAACAGATGAATGGATAAAGAAGACATAGCACATATACACAATGGAATACTACTCAGCCATGAAAAGAAACAAAATTGAGTTATTTGTAGTGAGGTGGATGGACCTATTGTCTGTCATACAGAGTGAAGTAAGTCAGAAAGAGAAAATCAAATACTGTATGCTAACACATACATATGGAATCTATAAAAAAGAAATGGTTCTGATGAACCTAGGGTCAGGACAGGAATAAAGACGCAGATGTAGAGAATGGATTTGAGGACAAGGGGAGGGGGAAGGGTAAGCTGGGACAAAGTGAGAGAGTAACATTTACATATATACACTACCAAATGTAAAATAGATAGCTAGTGGGAAGCAGCCACATAGCACAGGGTGATCAGCTTGGTGCCTTGTGTCCACCTAGAGGGGTGGCATAGGGAGGGTGGGAGGGAGATGCCAGAGGGAGGAGATATGGGGATATTTGTATATGTTTAGCTGATTCATTTTGTTATAAAGCAGAAACTAACACACCATTGTAAAGCAATTATACTCCAATAAAGGTTTTAAAAAATAAAAAATTTTAAAAAGTAAAATATTACGTACAGTTACACACATGCATTCCCATGTAAGTAAAAGCAGATGTCCAGGGAGATGAGACACTCTGAATGCCAGTGATTATAAAATCTATATGTGTTTGTACTATTCCATATTAAAATAATTGCTTTTTTAAAGTATATATGATTAAAACCTAGGATCCTATGGAAAAAAAAATTAAAATTTTCTATTAGTAACATTAAACCTGGTAGAGTTCCCATTCCTCCTAGTACCTTGTGTTGTGAAGAAAACTGATCACTGATGTGAGACAGCAAAGAAAGCAAAACAATTTGCAGGCATCAAAATAAATGAGATATTTTGAAGGACTTGTCTTTATAAAGTGTTCACCTTTAAAGTAATCAAAATGTAACATTTTTGAGACAATGGAGAACTAACTTCAGTTTGGAGGATGGCATAATTTGTAAGAAAATAGATAACTGTCAAGATATGACTTGAAAGTTATGGGTAAAAATATTTTTTGTGTGTTTTTTAGCTGTGCAAAAGGCATGTCTTAGGGATTCCCTGGTGGCGCAGTGGTTGAGAGTCCACCTGCCGATGCAGGGGACACAGGTTCATGCCCCGGTCGGGGAAAATCCCACATGCCGCGGAGCAGCTAGGCCGGTGAGCCATGGCTGATGAGCCTGCGCGTCCGAAGCCTGTGCTCTGCAACGGGAGAGGCCACAACGGTGAAAGAAAAAAAAAAAAAAAAAAAAAAAAGGCATGTCTTAGCTGACTAGCCATAGAATAAAAATTTTCCTCATAAATGTACTTTTCTTCATTTAAATGCTAATATTAGCAAAAGGTTAAAACAAATCAGTTCTTCTAATTGAAACATTTAACTTAGAGACTAACAATCCCTTTATCTGCAGAAGCTATGAGGCATTTTTCTTCAAACTTCAGTGATATCCAAGTGAAAAGTAATGCAACAATTTTACTTGGCTCTGTGTCAATGTATTTTATATTTCTTTTGATGCTATTTAAAAACAAATAAATATGACAATAGATACAAACATTATTAAATTTTAATAAAATTATAAGCTAGATACAAATGATTCTTAAAAAACAATAAAATTCAATAGCATACATAGTTTAATGTGACAGACCTTGTTTTTCCTAAAACCAGTTGACCAACTTCTAATGTGAAGTTTAAAAATACAAACAGTAGCATCAGGTTCAGGTCTAGATTTATTCTGATTCTTCATTTTGACTTTAGTAAAATGTAACATAAGTATACTTAAGTATACTGTGCAAAACATTCTAATAACTTGAAAATATACTTGCTAACTCAGGATAATTCCAATTTACATTTAGCCAAAATAATATGGGAACAACTTCCTGGGAACGACTTTCAAAGGCTTATTTTAACAAGGTATCTCTAAAAACTGTCTCACTCACCTGAAATTTAAATTTAGCTCTCTGGCTTTACCAAAAATGGATATACAATCTATACTGATAGAATCAGGGACATAGCATTTACTCATTTTACACTGACCAGGATTCTTATTGCCAATGAATTTTAGCAAGTTAGTATTAAAGAGATATGACTGACATATTACTTTTGCTAGTCATGTAAACTGAGCATTGATGGTGATAGAATTGATTTCTTTAAATTTGATATACCTATTGGGGTTCAGGATGCATTGCTCCTGAAATATGGTGCTTTGGCATATTGAAGATTTTAAGGAATACTAGCAACAGCAGGTGAAGGGATCTCTAAACTCCCCTTTCTCCCCTGAAGCAGATCATAGGACCTTCATGTAAGAGGAGACTTCATATCCAGAGGAAAGTAACATTTTTATCTGCAAAGATGGAAAGACACTAAGAGGAATCTGAATGAACAGGCCTTGCTAAGTTTTCCCCAGTTTACTACCCTTGGCTCATACCCTTTGTGCTATCATGTTTTCCCACAGCTCTCCACTTTTCATCAAACACAGTATAAAATCATCAGACTTAATCATTTCTTCTAAGTCTTCATTTCCTTATGAAGGTCCCCATATCACATAAAACTTCTATTAATTAAATACATTTTTATGTGTTTCTCCTGTTGATTTGTCTTTGTCAGTCTAATTTTCAGGCTCAGCCAGGGATCCTAAGGAGTTAAGGAAATTTTTTTCTCCCCTACATGCGTTTTTTCCTAGACATGATATAATGGTTTAATTTTTCCACTGTTTTTCTCTATTTGAACTATTGAACTAACTACAGTTTCATGGAGGGTCTTTGGATCTATGCATGCTGCAAAAATGATGATAATCATCCACTGAATAATTCCTTTAGATACTAAATGATTCAATACTTATCCCAATAATAAGTACGTAAAATATGCTTATAATAGATGATCTTTGAAATACAAATAAAAGGTTTTCATAGATTCTTGTACAGAACTCACTACACTCTGAAAATATGTTTCCCCAGCAGCCCTAAATATCTAGTTAGAGAATTACTCCTATGAGGAAATACTACATGGGCACAGATGAGTCTCATATGAGTTATCATATTGAATTGTTGACAGTTGAGGTAGGGAAAGGATGACGAGATCAAGAGCACAAGACACTAGCTAAGAAATTATAGATTAGTTTGAATTCAGGGTGGAGAATCACATGTGTCACAGAAGAATCTCTGGGAAATCAGGGGAAAGCTTTAGAATTTGGGGCATGCAGAGGACTGTAGACCAAGAAGAAAAAAGAGTAAAGAAAGTAATGGGAAAGATAAGGGGAAAATTATCATTAAACCTAGGATAGGCTCTGGAGATTACCCAATTGCTCATTACTTGAGTGTGATCCTGAGAAAAAGCAAGGACATAAGTATTTTTTGGAGTTAATTTCTTTACTAAGTAGAAATTATATTTTAAAGAATCAGCAACTCTCAGCTTTTGCTCTTTCTTCCTGATAGAATCAAATCTATTTATTCTCTGCATGCCTACAACAATACTTTATAATGATGGAAATCAGCTGAATTATGTAGATTTAATTAAGTATAAGCATAATTAAATGGAAAAAAGAATCCCTAAAATAGCATTTAACATCTCAGTTAAAAAGGAAGACAGTATTCAGGTCAATGTTTTTGACTGGAGCTATATTAATAAATTATTGAGCTTCAAAAGTTATTTGACCCTCTGTCTTCCTTTAATCAGGTTCTAAAAGGATAGGTTGTAGGCACAGGGCATAGAAAATAAGTATATAAGGAAGTGTTTCAGAAAGAAGAAGAAAACAATCCTAAATTACAAAAGACATAAGTAATTTTGAAGCCCTGGGTCATTTGTTTGAAAAAACAAAGGTTATAAATTAAAGAAATGAATACACTATTTCTTTTCATGAGTTGTTTTTTCTTTTTAAATTTCAGACTTTCATCTACATTATAATATTAAAATAAAAATTAAAAATTTCTATACATATTTTCTCATAAATTTGGAAGGAAGAATTGTGGACATAAGATTAGTTGTGTTTCCACTACTCTCTGGAAATGAAACTTTTCTCTTTTATATGTCACCCAAGAGTTCACATTGAATTCTTCTGGGCGTGGATAACCATCTTTTCCAAACCTCTGAATACAAATGAAAAAGTTCCTGGCAGGGGACTCTGAGTGGCTACTAATTGGCACTCTTGATCTTCTCTTGGCCCTCTACTGAGTACCTCCTATGTTTTTCTCACACAAATTATGTGGACAAATATCTGTAACTCAGTAATACTACAGCTAATATCAAAATTCAAAAAGCTGGACAAACACTAGACCAAGTCTATTTATTCAAAAGTCTCTCAAATAGCTAAGGAGCTGGAGTTACATTAGAGATTAGCACTATCTTCCATAAAATCCTGTTTATGAGGTTACAATTTCATTGACTTTCATAAAATCCTTCTACTGATAATAAAGCAGAATATAACTTTTAGCGCTTAAAAAAATCATCTTACATCTAACAGTGAAAATGTTTCCCATAAAGTGGGTGAGCCTAGTAAACATGGAAAGTGGGCACTGACTGGGGTGATCATGGAAGTTCGGTTTTAAGGTAACGGCTTCTGCCCGTATCTTCCCTGTTTTAGAGAATCATTCCCAAGAGGGAGTTTCTATTAAACATTTCTGGTTTTAGTGCTTCTGATGATTACTTCTATAATTGTACAATTGTATAATGTGAATTAAATTGTGTACTTGATTCATTAAATGTTGAAAACCTCCTATGTCTTTCCATAAAAAAGCTGAAAATTCAGCACACATACTTGCTCATTCTTCTACCTTCACATTTATATTCAGGAGGGAAGCAATATACAACAATGGTGAGGTGTGTAGGTTCTAGATTAAATTGTTTAGGTTTTAGTTTCTATTACATTTATTAACTTGGGGACTTTGGATAGCACCATATACAGAAAGTTTATTTTCTTTATAATAGTCATATATATATAGTACTTACTTACCTTAAAGGGTTATTATCACGATTAACTGAGTAAATATATCTCAAACACACAGAATAGGGCCTGACATATACTAAGCTACTAAGCATTCAATAACTGTTAGTTATTATTTTCGTATTACTCCCATCACTTTTCTTGTATACAGAAGCACTCTCTCTCTCTCTCTTTATACACACACACACACACACACACACACACATATGTATGTATGTATGTATGTATAAACTTGGCAATTGTAATTTACTTGGGGCTTTTAAAAAACAAATGATCAAATCCTAGTGGTTATGACACAGCAATTTTTCAGAGCCTCCATTGCTAAGACTCTGGTCCAAGCCACCATTATCTCTCACTTGGATAATCACAAAATGTTTTCTATCTGATAAATGCTTCTAGTATTGTCTACCCCATCTTTATCAAAAGCTAAAGTGATTTTTTTAATGTAAAGGCTCACCCATTTCCAATAAAATTCCATCTTACTTGAAATAAATATCCCAATATTTACATTTGCATAAAATAACCTATAAAATCTAAGTACTTTCTCATAGCATGTCTGATCTCTTTTTATACTGTCTCCCCAATCATGCTCATTTAATTCTAGCTATTTTGGCACCATTCCTATTCCTGGAGCACACCAGACAAGCTTAAAATTCAAGGATTTCCTCTTGCTGTTTTCTCTGCCTGAAACACATTTTCACATTTATACTTTCCCCAAATATACACATGATTCACACTTTTCTTCCTACAAACTTTTTGCTTGATTGTTTGTTTTTAAATGCCAACTTCCTGGTGAGATTTTCTTTACCATTCTATTTAAAATTTTTCTAAACAATAAAATCAATAAGCTTCTAACCAGAATAACTAAGACAAATGAGAGGGCATGTATTACTGATATCAAAAATGAAATAGGGGACATCACAACAGATCCCAAGGGCAGAAAAAGGATAATCAAGGAATACTATAAAAAACTCTATGCCCTAAAATTTGATAACATAGATGAAATTAAACAATTTCTTGAAAGACACACCTGCCAAAACTTATACAAGAATAATCTGAATAAGACTTTATCAAATATAAAAATGAATCAATAATTAATAACCTTCCAAAACAGAAAGCACTAGGCTCAGATAAAAAGTGAATTCCACTTAAAGAAAGAAATTACACCACTTCTCTATAATCTCTTTCAAAAGACAGAAGCTGAAGGCCAGCACTACCTGAATACCAAGACGAGACAAAGATATTACAAGAAAGCTACAAACCAATACCTCTCAGGAACATAAGTGCAAAAATTGTCAACAAAATGTTCCCAAATTGAATCCAACAATGTATAAAATGACCATAGTAGTATACACCATGACCAAGTAGGATTTATTCCAGGTATGCAAGGCTAGTTCACATTCCAAAAGGCAGTTAATATAATCCATCACATCAAAAGGCAAAAAAACAAAACAAAACAAAAAGTCGCATGATATCAATAGATGTAGAAAAAGTATTCAATATTTGACAAAATTCCAACACTAATATATGATGAAAGCTCTAAGTAAACTAGGAGTAGAAGGGAACTTCCTCAATTTGATAAAGAATATCTATTAAAGAAACGTTTAGCTAATAGCATACTAATGATGAAAAACTTGAAGCTTTCTCACAGAGATTAAAAACAAGACAAGAATGTCCACTCTCACCACTGCTTTTCAACCCTGTACTGGAAGTCCTAGGTAATGCAATAAGACAAGAAAATAAAGTAAATGGCACTGAGAAGGAAGAAATAAAACTGTTTTTGCTTTCAGATGACATGATTGAAAAGTTGAAAATCTGAAAGAACAGAAAATATAAACCTCAGGAACTAATGAGCAATTATAGGACAGTTATAGGATACAACATTAATATATAAAAGTCAATCACTTTCCTATATATCAGCAATAAACAAGTGTAATTTAAAACACAATACCATTTACATTAGCAATATAAATCTAACAAAATATGTTTAAGAACTATATGAGAAAAACTACAGAACTCTGATGAAAGAAATCAAAGAACTAAGCAAATGGAGAGATCTTTAATGCTTGTGAATAAGAAGTCTCAATATTGTCAAGATGGCAGTTCTTCCCAACTTGATGTATAGATTCATTGCAATCCCAATCAAAACTCCAGCAAGTTACTTTGTGAATATTGACAATTTTATTCTAAAATTTATATGCAGAGCTAAAAGACCCAGAATAGCAAATGGAAGGAGAAAAACAAAGTTGGAGGACTGATACTTCCAGATATTGACTTATTATAAAGCTACAATAATCAAGACAGCTTAGTATTGACAAAAATATAGATGGCTAGATCAATGGAACATAATAGAAAGACCAGAAATAGAATATATAAATATAGTCAACTTATCTTTGACAATGGAGCAAAAGCAATACAATGGAACAAAGATAGTCTTTTCAACTGGACATCAACATGCAAAAAAATTGAACCTAGACAAAGACCTTACACCCTTCACAAAAAATTAACTAAGAATAGATTACAAACACGAATGTAAAACATTAAGCTATAAAACTCCGAGAGGATAACATAAGAGAAAGTCTAGGTGACCTTGGGTTTGATGATGATTTTTGAGATACAACACCAAACACACAATCGATGGAAGAAATAATTAAGTTGGACTTTATTAAAATTAAATTTTCTTCTCTGTGAAGGACAATAGAATTAAAAGATAAACCACAAACTGGGAGAAAATATTTGCAAAAGATGTATCTGATAAATGACTGTTATCCAAAATATAAAAGTAACTCATAACTCAACAATAAAAAAGCAATTAAAAAGTGGGCCAATGACCTTAACAGACACTTCAAAATAAAGTTATACAAATGGCAAATAAACTTAGAAAAAGGTACTTCATATTATTTGTCATCATGGAAATGTAAATTAAAACAATGAGATACCATTACACACCTATTAACACTACACACCTTTGGCAAAATTCAGAATACTGACAACACCAAATACTGTAGAGAGTATGGAATAACCAAAACTCTCATTATTTCTGGTGGGAACGCAAAATGGTACAGTTACTTTGGAGGACAGTTTGGCAGTTTCTTGTAAAACTAAACATACTCTTATACGATCCAGAAATTGTGCTCTTTGGTATTTACCCAAATGAAGTGAAAACTTATATCCACATACAAACCTGCACAGGGATATTTATACCAGCTTTATTCATAATCACCAAAACTTGGAAGCAGTCAAGATGTCCTTTAGTAGATGAATGGATAAATACATTGAATTATACCCAGACAATGGAATAATATTTTGCTCAAAAGAAATGAGCTATCTAGCCATGAAAAGACATGGAGAATGAAGTAAGGCATTCTGAAATATCTACATGCTGTACGTTTCTAACTACATGACATTCTGGAAAAGGCAAAACTATGTAGACAGTAAAAAGATCAGCAGTTGCCAAGGGACGGGGGGAGAATGGGATGAAAAGGCAAAGCACAGAAGGTTTTTAGACCAGTAGCAACACTATGTATGATACTATAATTACCTGGTGAATACATGTAATTATATATTAGTCCAAATCCATATAATGTGCAATACCAAGAGTCAACACCAATGTAAACTATAGACTTTGGGTGATAATAATGTGTAAATTGAGGTTAATCTATTAGTTACCAATTGTAACAAATGTACAAATCTGGTGGAGGATATTGGTAATAAGAAAGGCTATGCATGTGTAGTGAGGGCAGTGGGTACATGGGAAATCTCTGTCCTGTTTGTCTGTCTGTCTGTCTCTGTCTCTCTTCCAATGAAATCATACCAAGGAACATAGACAAATAAATTAAATATCAGCAGAGCTCCTCTTGGTGAAGTGTAATGAAGAAACTAAAATTTTACTTACTTTTATCAAATCCCACAACCCCCACCATCCAAGAAACTCTTAAAATAACCCTGTGCTATCTAGTGCTTCCCCCAAACAGTCCAGGAACAATTAACTTAAGCAACATTTAAGCTTTAAGTAAGAGCTGTGTGGTATTATTTATGACATAAAATCCTCCATAGTTTTAATGATTACTTTTCTGAGGCCTACTACAAGTTAAGATATCTGACTTTATACTATTTCTATCTACTGGACATCTCCATACCTAGAACAACACATACATTCTCACCAAAGCTACTCCTTTACATATTATCTCAGCTAATGTTCCCCAAATCCTAAATGCTCATGTTCAAGTTCTTTCTTTTTTCATGTAGTCTACTATTGAAACCACATACAAGCCTTTGTGTCCCTGTCCTTTGAAGTAACAGGCTTTTGCTTTAGTCTCCCAGGCCTCCCTTGAGTCTCTAAAGGCCGACTCAAGAGTTAATGATTAGGAAATGTAAAGGTGTAGAAACAAAAATTAGCTGTTGGGCTGGGAAACTGGTAAAATTTAGACTATAAATCTGTCACATAGCAGAATCACCAAACACACAGTTCCCTGAAAGATATAGATAAAGTCCTGACACACACTCCTAAGTTGTTTTTACAGGAAGCAGACCTCCACCAGATGAAAACTATGGACTGCAAGAACATAGACCCTAGACTGGTTGAAACCAGAAGGTTGATGATGCTTGAAACTTCACCTCATGCCAACCAATCCGACATTTGTGCACTAGGTGATCAAGTACCCTGCAGCCCCCTCCCTCACACTCCCTTTAAAACCCCTTCCTTGAAACTTGGAGTTCAGGTCTTTTGAGCATGAGTTGCCTGTTTCTTCTTGCTTGGTGCCCTGCAATAAACGCTGTACTTTCCTTCACCACCACCTGGTGTCAGTACATTGGCTTTACTGTCCACAGGACAATGGATCCACGTTTGGTTCAGTAACATTATCACATATGCCAGATAATTTCTTCTAGATAATCTCTAGACACAATCACTCTTCTTGTGCTATACTGTTTCTCTTTTAAGGTCCTCTCTTCATTAACCTGTTATATCTTCCTACTTCCAGCCTTTTCGTCTTGATCTGCACATTGCCCTCATACTGATCATTCTAAATCATATAGTGGATAATAATAGCTGTTCCATGGTGCTCTTTTACCTACAAGAAAAAGTCCATTTTCTTTATTAAGGCCACAGACTTTTATTTAAGTGCTCCTGTATAATTTTTCAGATTATTTTCACAATTTTGTCCCACACCCTATAATCCAGTCAGAATAACTGGGCATCTAGATCATGTCATTCTTTCATTGGTCTTCATATTTATTCACAGGTTTCCTCCTCTGTTCAAATTTTCCTCTTCACATTTTCCACCTAATAAAAACCTAATTTTACAAATTTCACCTCAAAGTCATCTACTCTTTAAAGTCTTTTCTGACTCTCTACAGTGAGACACTCTGTTCAGCCCTTCAGTGGACTCCAGCAGAGCTTTCTTTATACTTCTATTATAGACATTACTAACTGCAGTGTAATTATCCTCCTCCATGAGAGCTTTAAGTTAGAAACCATGTTCCATCTGTTCCCAAATGTACAAACTTGGATGTACATAATTATTCCCCAGAAAAGAGGGATTCATTAAATATATCGGTTGTTACAAAGTACTCAATTGCTCTAGTTCATCAAATTTAAAATGCCATTCATTGGAAGAGGCACATTATTTTATATATTACTAAAAAGGGAAAAAATGATTGTAATTAAACTATGACATATCACTGACTATAAGAGACATCCTAATTTCAAAGTTGTTAAAACATGAAAATAAACATCTTAAAATGGATAAAATATAATGCTGTATTTTGAGCCCTAAATATGGTTCAGGGAATATAGAATAACCAGAAACATTTTCAATCAATATCAATTTGCATACTTAAAGAAATTTGTTTTAAAATTGTTAAATAAAATCATGGGGATAAACAAACAAACAACACAGATGTGCCATTTAATATCAAAGATGCAACTTCACAATTGCAATTATTTGATGTAATTGCAAATAAACATTTTAAGTCACTAGAAGCAAGTAACTAAAATATGGTAATCATAAAAAGACAAAATACAAACATAAAAACAGCAGTCCAATGATGTGTGAATGGATTCTTCAGGTATCACACTACATGAACTAAAAACGAAATTCACACAAGGAAAAATAATCCATATTAAATGTCTTAAAAGGAAGTAAAAACGATATACTCGGGCTTCCCTGGTGGCGCAGTGGCTGAGAGTCCGCCTGCCGATGCAGGGCACACAGGTTCGTGCCTGGTCCGGGAAGATCCCACATGCCGCGGAGCGGCTGGGTCCGTGAGCCATGGCTGCTGGGCCTGTGCGTCTGGAGCCTGTACTCTGCAGCGGGAGAGGCCACAACAGTGAGAGGCCCGCGTACCGCAAAAAAAAAAAACAAACAAAAAAACCCGATATCCTCTGTAATAGTGTGTTAATAAATCAAAAATTGTTATCAAAGATGCCAGCACAGCATCTGAATTTTTTTTTATATTTATTGCAGAGAAAAAGATGCTTAAAGTAGATGTAAAATTTAATTTTATCATATATGTAAACAATATATAAGAATTAATAAATTTTACAAAGATGACATGTATTTACACATATAAAATTAATAAATTACTTTAAGTAGATATTTGTTTTATTCAGTTTCATATCTAAAAGTTAATTGGAAAATATGGGTTTTTTATTTGGAAGGCATTTTTATTAAAATATTTGATACATAGAATTCACAATGCCAAGGACACTGCCCCTCCCAAAATAACTTTTTAATGAAAAAGTGTCTTGCCCAAACATATGACCATGTAAATGAGCCAATAAGTTGTTCCTAATGTGCTGCTATAGCTTAAAAGAATATATTGGCATAATGGAGACAAACAGAAACAAAAGAGAAAATATTAAGAGGTCTGGTATAGTACCTTATTAAAATCAAGTGCTCAATTTTCTTAAATAAAATAATATTAAAATTATGGCATGCTGTATGTAACTCTAAATGTGCACCTTCAGAAAGTTAAAATAAAATATATGCAGGGAAAGATCAATGAGAAACACACGTACACACATAAACCTACATAGATATAGATATAGATGATATTGATATAGATATAGATAGATAGATAGGATGAAAAGAGCTGCTGTATAAGAAGAGACAGAAAATAATATGACTCTTCAGTACGAAGGGTCTAAGACCAAGTGACAGCACAAAAGAAGAAGGCTGTTAAACCACTGAGGTCATGGCTGAGTTAAACAGAGATATACAGATAAACAACGAATCTTAAAATTCTAAGATAAAACTTGTATGTGAGTAATTTGGAAAACTTTTTAAAAGTCACATTTTAATCTTATTAAAGAATATGCCTGCCCAATGGGTAGCCAAAGCAGGGAATTATATAAAGGCAATTATATTCTACAACAAATTCCTCAGAATATCTATTTTTAAGAAAATTGTGAGTTGAATGCGCCATATATCGCAAAAGGACTCTGAAGAGAGGGACATCCTAGATGTTCCATTAACCAGCTCTTATACTTGAGGACATTACTAAACTCTGATCATCAGTTTCGTTTTGTTTTGTTTTGTTTTGTTTTTGCGGTACGCGGGCCTCTCACTGTTGTGGCCTCTCCCGTTGTGGAGCACAGACTCCAGACGTGCAGGTTTAGCAGCCATGGCTCATGGGCCCAGCCGCTCCGAGGCATGTGGGATCTTCCCTGACCGGGGCACGAACCCGTGTCCCCTGCATCGGCAGGCAGACTCTCAACCACTGCGCCACCAGGGAAGCCCATCAGTTTTTTAAATCTATAAAATCAAGATACTAATAGCTGCTTATTGGTTTGTTGAATTAAATAAATGACTTCTATTATCAGAGTTACCACATACACACACACACACAAAGACGCACACACAAACTTCATAGTTATTATTTCTTTTTGCGTTTATAATCATGTGAACTACTTATAAACAGATTTTTTAAATGCTTCCTCAATTTTTTCCAATCAGCTTATAAGAAAGTTTATTATTTTTCAAATTCATTCAGTGAAACAAGCCCATAAGGAACAAAACATACATCGACATCTAATTCCCTGAAATGAATTCTTCATTTATACTCATTTATCTTGTACTCTGATGCACTATCCTGGGAAGCTGCTACCTCTTAACATGGGTTGCATATGAGTTGACTCATTCTTAACATTCTTCTTTTTTTTTTTTTTTACTGAATTTAACAAAAAAAACAAACAGAAAAAGTCAGACAGTGAGAATCATCTTTCACATATATTGCTTTTCTGATAAGGAGTACAAAATAAGGTTATATAAATTTGCTAAAAAAAATACAAGGATTTTCCTTTTTTCCTTCTGTGTTCTCAGTAGAACTTCTGCAGTCTTATTTAACAGTTTCTAGTTGGCAGTCACCATCAATGAATTCTGGACGTCACCAGGCTGCTGGCATCATATGCTTACCAGTCTCAAACCTAATCTGATATGTTTACTCATGTATATACACATACACACAGATATATAAGCACAAATTAACACATATTTCTTAAATGTCCCCATTTCCTAGGCAAGGTGTTAGGTAAAGGGATGCACATTGAAGAATAGAGAGTATTAAAAATTGTTACTTAGGGCTTCCCTGGTGGCACAGTGGTTGAGAGTCTGCCTGCTGATGCAGAGGACACGGGTTCGTGCCCCGGTCTGGGAAGATCCCACATGCCGTGGAGCGGCTGGGCCCGTGAGCCATGGTCGCTGAGCCTGCGCGTCTGGAGCCTGTGCTCCTCAATGGGAGAGGCCACAACAGTGAGGCCCGCGTACCACAAAAAAAAAATTGTTACTTATACTATATAAGTGGCAGAGAGCCAGAAGAAAAAAACAAAACAGGAGAGCTTAATAGAGTATATTCGACTCAAACCTGTGTGTATGTGCACACACACTGACAAATTCCAATTCAATATTCACCCTCCTTTTCTTGCTAACTAACAGAACTTATATTTAGTTTGGGGGCAATGTGCTCAGCTTTAAACTAACTACATTTTCATCATTATTCATAGCTAAAAAAAAGTATCTGACACAATAATTCTGACGAAAGAGATGTTAGTAGATGATATTGGATAAGGCTCCCAGTAAATATCCTTGAAAAAGAACAAATTTGGGTGATTAATATTATTTTATCCATCTTCCTATTCTTTTTCCCTGCTGGAAATACAGATATATAATGGAAGTGAAGAAGATTTCTTGGGACTCTGAGGTGATAAATATGAGGATGAAGCCCATAAACTAAAAATGACAGAGTAGAGGGCTTCCCTGGTGGCGCAGTGGTTGAGAGTCCGCCTGCCGATGCAGGGGACATGGGTTCGTGCCCTGGTCCGGGAAGATCCCACATGCTGCAGAGCGGCTGGGCCCCTGAGCCATGGCCGCTGAGCCTGCGTGTCCGGAGCCTGTGCTCCGCAACGGAAGAGGCCACAAAAGTGAGAGGCCCACGTACCGCAAAAAAAAAAAAAAAAAAAAAAAATGACAGAGTAGAAATTTATAAGGCAACTGAATCATTGATGTCATTATGAAGATATTAGTTCAGTCCTAAAATGACTATATCTGTTTTTCCTGTTAAATGAGAAAATAATAAGTCGAAATTTACTTAAGACATAGGTTGGTTGGATTTTTCTTTTCTGTATTATAAATTAATGGAATCCTTGTATGTGAGTATTGGGATGTGTGTGTGTGTACACCCGTGTGTTTAGGAGTAAGGACAGAGAGGAAAAACATTTTTTGAAAAAGGTTAAAAACATAACAATGAAAAAATAAAAATGAGCCAAGACACAGAAACAGAGTCTTATATATGTGTGAAGATTTTCAGAAATTAATAAACAGTCATTCCCATTTGTTTTGTTGCCTTACATCATTAATATTGCACCTCTGAGAGTGTTTTCTTATTCAGAATTTCCTCATGTCTTATGTATGAAGTTAAACCAATGTGTGTATCTCTTATAAGGGATTTACTCTCATGTGTGTTTTTAAATACAGTGCTTTATAAAAAGTTGTATTTGCCAAATGAGTGATTAAATTACACAGATATTCTCAGAAGAGGCAATTTTCGTATTCAGCCAAGCAATGCCACTTTATTGGAAAAGATATCCTTTTTATTTCATGGTTTCTATGGAATACCATATTATGATGTATATATTATCTTTCTTAAATAGGGACGGAATAGCATGACTTCACAGAGAACTTAGAATAATGATGTTTTAAGTAATTGCATTGTATCAACTCACTAGGTTAAATCTGCAGTGAGACCCAGAAAAAAAGACTGAACTAATTTGTATCAAGCCACTTAAACTTCAGTCCAAGGTTAACATATCTTGTATTTGTGGTGCACTTCTCAAAGTTTTTTCTTCCAAGAGGAATGGTTCTTATCTCATTTTACTGTTAATTTGTAAGGATCTCTCTCCCTGGTTTTAAGATTCCCTGAAGGATTTACTAATGGACTGCCAGCTCTTCACTAGGCAAGTCTCATGTATCTCTGTTGCCCAAATTATAGCCAGAACATGAAGCTAACAAAATGAGATAGAGTTTTCACCTTGATTTCAACTGGAAAACAAAAATAAAAACTGAATTTTATTTGTTTTGCCCTCAATTTTAGCATCTTTGTACTACAGCTTCTTTGTAGTTTCTTTTATTTTGTCCTCATTGTTGATAGTTTTAATATAAACACATAAGATTTAACAGACCAGTTGCCAAAAACACTTTTTAAATATGGATACATATAATCTTTTGTAATGATTAGTAGGGGCCGAAGGACAAAAAGAAAATAATATATTTACCTAAGATTTTATGTCAACTTTAAAATGTTGATTTACCAAATTTCTTTCAATTTTTAATTTATATTTTAGCATTATTTTGTACGAAATTCATATTTTGTATGACTTTTATTCTTTTAAATGTGTTAAAACTGGTCTATGGCATACCATACAGACTACCTTGGAGAATGTTCCATGAGCACGTCAAAAGAAAGTATACTCTGCTGTTTTGGCTTTTAGTGTTCCGTAGATGTCTCTTAGATCAAGTTGGTTGATTGCTCTACACAAGTTTTCTAAATATTGTTATTTTCTAATAACAAATTACTGTTAATTTCTAATTTTAAGAACAACTAATTCTAGTTCTATCAATTATTGAGAATAAAATATTGAAGTCATGAACTTATTGTTAAATTATTTCTGTCTACTATTATCAGCTTTAGTTTCACATAATCTGATGTTCTCTTGTTAGGTGCATATATACTTATAATTGTTATCTCTAATGTTTTATCATTATGCACTGTCCCTCATTGTCTTTAGTAGTAATTACTATCTTAATGACTATTCTTTTTTTGAGGTTAGCATAGCCACTCTCTTTCTAGGTTATATTTGCATATATTTCATCATTTTACTTTCAAATTATTTGGTTTTTTGAATCTAAAGTACTCAACATATTATAATTTTCCAACTTCTGGGCCCCCTCTAGGACAATTTCTATTGACTGATTTTTCTTTTCTAACTTATAAGCCATATTTTCCTATTCCTTTGTATGTCTTAACATTTTTGTTTGAAACTGAACAATATAAAAATGTCATGTGGAAACTCTGGAAATGAGATTCTTCTCCTGTCTCCAGAGTTTGTTTTTGATCTTTGTTGTTTGTTGTTTTTATTGCTGTTTGTTTGTTGAGTGACTTCCCTGGACTCTGTAAAATTTGTGTTCCTTGTCACATGCAGCCACTGAAGCAACTGCTTGATTAGTTTATAGGTTAGCTAATATATATATATCTTCTACCTTAGCCAAGTGGCTGTGTGTGTGCGCGTGCGTGTGTGTGTGTGTGTGTGTGTGTGTGTGTGTGTGTGTGTGTGTGTGTGTGTGTGTTGGGATATACTTTCAATGCTCAGGCAGTTTACAAGTCTGCATTAACGATTGCTTCTTGCTTGCACAGGGTCTAAAGTCAGCCAGAGGTAAGTAACTGGAGATGTCTCATATCTTGCCTGGGCATGCACACAGTGCTGCATATGCACACATCCTTCTAAATCCTCAGCAATCTGTCAGAGCGTTTCAAAGTACCCTATGGACATCTACTTCCCAAACCTTACTTTTAAACTTTGTCTAGGCTTTTGTTTGCTTCAACTAGTACCACAGTCTTTGGCAGCTTTGGTGTTAATCAGTTGCAGCTGATTCTTTTTGAAAAATACCCTGGGAAAAGGGCCTTTTCTACGAAGGGTGTTCCAAGTCAAGTCACAAATTGACAATACCATTAGAATAGGGCTTTTCTATAGGGCCACAGATAGAACAAATGGTGACAATGCCTGGGAGCAGGGATTTATAAGGTGCTCCAAATTTGGCCTATCTCTTCCAATACCTGCAAGATTGCTGGTCTTCATCATTACCATAAATTGTAAGTCTGATGTTTTTTAAGACCACCACAGAGCAGGGGAGAGGAATGAGGTAGGCCAAGTTAACTTTTGTAAGTCTCACTGTCCTTTGAGCTTAAGTAATTTTTTTCTTAAATAAAATTTCTGTAGATTGCATGAAAGTTGGTAGAAGATATGTGTCCTTGGATCAGACACAAACAAATTTATTACTCAAAACAGTAATAGGAACCGGAGTAATGGCATTTTAACCAATTTATAAACCATGATTCCCATAGAGGAATGCAAATAGATCCAGATGACATATTACGCATAGTAATTGTGTTATAGAAGAGAAACCCTGCGCTTACAAAACCTGAATGTTCTACAGTGGGCAGCAAGTGTACCTACACTTTTTTTTTTTTTTTTTGTGGTACGCGGACCTCTCAGTGCTGTGGCCTCTCCCGCCGCAGAGCACAGGCTCCGGACTCCCAGGCCCAGCGGCCATGGCTCACAGGCCCAGCCGCTTCGTGGCATGTGGGATCTTACCAGACCGGGGCACGAACCCATGTCCCCTGCATCGGCAGGTGGACTCCCAACCACTGCGCCACCAGGGAAGCCCAACACTTTTACCAGATGCAAATATTACCTTGATTAAACTGAACCGTAAACAGGGCTGCACTTTTGTTTGGAAAGTGACACCATCTCTATCTTCCAAACCTTCCCTTTGCTCCAGAGCGATTCTACCTCTGTCTTCTAAGATTGTACACTAAACAAACGTCTTTGAAATTATATTCCAAAAGAAAGGGCAGTCAGTTCTCTCTTCACAAGACATGCAAAAACCTAAGAGACACATGGAGAATTCTCTCCCAATAATCTGCATGCTATTTTTCCCAGTAAGGCCTGCTTTTTCACCCAACATAACTTGCCCTTTTGATGTATATAGGTATGTATGTATTTTTATGTATGTTTTGATGTATGTATCTCTTATCACTCAAGGGTTGAGTTAAACTATTTTACACAGGAATATGCATTGGTTAATTCCACTTGGCTAAAAGTCAACAGGTCATAAAATAAACAACAAATGATTGAAGTAAAAGTATGTGAGATAAAGTAGTAAAAAACAACAAATAAATAAGAGACCAAAATTTCAAAGTATATGTACCTGCTGAGGAGGAGTGAGAAGTATAGAGTCAGGAAATAATTTGCAAAAGTACTGTACAGGACTAGTAATATTCTAAAGTTAAGCTGGTCACTGAGAAATATTTTTCCTTGACAAGCCCTAGAAATTTTATTTTATACATTAATTATTAATGTACTTATTAATATTAATATTTAATAAAAACAATCAAATTACTATTTTAATTTTGTTTTAAATCTTTATAGTACTACAGTCTAGAAGGCTTTTTTCAAAGTGCAGTGTATGGATTGAATTTGTATGCATGCTGTGAGGTTAATTCTATTCAATGGTCACATACTGCACCACCAACACTGAATTTGGGTTTTTCCAAATTCATACTATTAATCATAAATAAGACAGTAAAATAACTGCTTATTTAGTAAGCCTTTAGTATATCTTTAGAGTTCATGGTGTTGCCTATAATCTGTGGCTGTGAGGAATCCTGCATGAGTCAAACTGCCACACAAATCATTATCAAATTATAAAACCAATAAAAATCATTTCCCACCAAACAAGAATAGAAAAATGTTGCAGAGTGGGGTTAGGTTTTTGTAAAGACATAACTCTAATTAGCTTAATTTTATTGGGAAATAATTTACTTCTCTATCTCTTAATTACTGTGGCTATAAAATTATGGAAATTAAACCTAAGTCTATGCAAGTAAAGCATTCCAGGATTATATGATGGTGCTTCTGAAAGACTGAATATTTCCTGAGATGTAGGGCAATAAATGTCAGCACAAATTTTTTAGATTAAATTATACTATTTTGTGACTCATTTTTCTTTTTTCTCCAATTTATCAACTTATCTTAGTAGGTTTTGTTTAAAGATCAAATTATATAAAAGTAAATTTCATGAACAATTCTGCAATAATTTCATTATAAAAATACCAAAAATATGTTATCATTTTTCTTATTTTCTATTATGTCAATTCTACTTGTTTATGTACATATTCCCTCTTCAGAAAACACTGTGTAGTTTACTGATCTCCTTAAGCATCCAGAGATCCCTAGTGCATTTATGAAATGGATTAGATTCCCATTATAGCGCTTTATGACAAATTTTATGAGGCTCACTGCATCATATTCATACTAAAATCATTCTAAAAGTAGCATAAGACTTGAAATTCTTGTTAAACTCATTGTAGAAATTTTAATATAGATATTGAAACTTTTTAAAAGGAAAATGTTGAAATACCAGTGTGCTCTGATTTTTTAGCTGTGTGACTTTGAGTTAGTTATTTAAAACCTCTTTGGGTCTCAATTTTTGACTTTGATAAAAGGGAGTAATAGAAATAGAATTATGCAGTTGTTTCACATATTCAATAGAACGTATGCATAGTAAAACCACTCGTACAGTGTCTGTAAAAATGTACATGCTCAGTAACTAACGGATAATATCATGTTTCTTTTTTACATTTCAAAAACTGCAAATAACTGAGAAAAATTAAGATGAGGGAGAATGAGATCACAATTGTGTGTGTGTGTGCGTGTATAATCCTGAGAGGAATGAAACATTTTGAAGGAAAGCTTAAGAGCAATCAAATTAGGAAACAGGGTCTGTACAATGACTGAGGGACCTTGTCTTCAGGAGCCTTTAATTAGAGCATATTCTGCACATTTTAGATTCAATACTGAAAATAAATAACATGCTTGAATGCACTGAAGGCACAAGAGATACTGGTTTTGAATTCTATACCTAATTGATTAGATTTGCTACCCTTTCGTATTTTTATTTACCTAGAGAAATACTACTGAGGGGAAAAATCAACATGTATAAATAATATAATGGGGTGTTTGCTATGAAGCATTTAGTAGTGTCATTGCCCTAAATTCTTAGTATGTGAGGCAAGCACCACACCGAGGTCAGCAAGAATATAGAATTTTGCAAATTTGGTTAATGGATTTGGTTGTTTAATATGTTTGTGTTGAATCACATGGCCTCTTTACATTTCATTTGGAGGACAAATATATTTTTTCTATTTTATTTTTTGTGTGATGAATCTTAGTAGTAAAACATATGCTATGCTCACCAGAAAGGAAAAACTCAGGGAGAGCAAACAACAGAAATCCATGATTCTATATTTTGTTATAATTAAGCATTGTTTACTCATATTTAGCACAGTTAGCAAGAGTTTAAATTTTTAGAAAGGCGGAAAGTTATTTTCCAAATAGCGCCTGTTCAAATCTTAATGATATGTCATTCAAAGTTCGTTAACTATATCATAGTTTAATTAATTGCCTACAAAATGTCTGTGTTGAATTGTAGCTAGTATTTATTGTGTGAAAAAAATTCAGACACAAAAAAATTTTAATAACATTATTTTTGACAGTGTCATCATAAATATTAAGACTAACTAGAGCTTGACATCGTTGGTAATATTTCCAATAATTTACTTTTATCAGAATTTAATTCATATCAATATTCTACTAGTGTGAAGATTAACCTACTGAGATAAACAGTATTTACCAATCTGCTACATTCTAATATGACCCTGTTTTCCCCTGACTGTATAGGTTCTACATCGAAAGGCATATAGGAAAGTGAGGAACAAAGAGGCAAATTATCAGTTTAAGACTCTCTCTATATATTTTTTTGGCGGTACGCGGGCCTCTCACTGTTGTGGCCTCTCCCGTTGCGGAGCACAGGCTCCGGACGCGCAGGCTCAGCGGTCATGGCTCACGGGCCCAGCCGCTCCGCGGCATGTGGGATCTTCCCGGACCGGGGCACGAACCGGTGTCCCCTGCGTCGGCAGGCGGACTCTCAACCACTGCGCCACCAGGGAAGCCCAAGACTCTATATTTTGAGAATTGGAACTAGCAAGGAAGTTTGGGGACAGATTCTGATTCTCATTAGCTCTGTGGTCTTGGGCAATATACCTGAACTTTTTAAGTGTTAGTTACTTCATCGGTGAAACGAACATAATAGTTTTCAACTCAAAGCGTATGGGGAGGATTAAAGAAGATCATGTTTGTAATGCATTTAGAACATTACTTAGCCATTGAAAACAATAAATGCAAGTTAATAAAATTCACATACACACACAAGTTTCTCAGACTTTCCTTTAAATTATATGATTTTCATTTTCCCTTGACAAAAGGCACAGATTAGAACACTAGTTTTAAACTTTAATGTGGGATCTCATTAAAAATGCAGCTTCTAATCCATTTTGACTGGGGTGGGTCTGAGTTTCTTCATTTCTAACAAGATTCTTGGTAATGCTGATGCTTTTGGTCCTGGGACCACACATTAAGGAGCAAGGCATTCAAGCTTTCCCTGTTTTAAAAAGTGCAGTAATCACAGGAAGCCCCACAGATCACAGGCAAATACCTCCATCTCCTCCAAAATCATCCCCTTGAAGGATGCTTAGAGATTATGGGAGGTGCAAAGAGTTATAGAAAGCAAAAGTCTCACTTGTGCTCTCCTCCACTCCAAATGACTTGTTTTAGGATTGCTGTGGGGATGATAATCCAAGAGCTGCTCCCTATGGATGGATGGCAGTGTGTCATTTGGCAAAGATTTTCACTACTTTTCCTTCCATGTTGTGTAGACATGCCAAAATAAAGAAATAAAAACCACCCCAACTGACAAAGTCTGGCTTACTTAAAGAAAATGTTTCAGAATGTATTTTAGCTTTTCAAAACACATTTTTACAAAAACATTTTATCAGGAAAACCATAGCTCTATCTGGGAGATGTCAACTGTTTCACCACAGACAAAATCATTCTACATAGAACAATAAAACATATTTCCTAGCATATAAATTCAATTATGTTTATTTACTTTGTATATGAATAGACACAATTCCATTCCAGGTAGCAAACAAAAGTATAATGTGCCTCTTCAAGGAAAGAAGTTTTAACAATATTTGGTTCAAAATGTTATTTTTAAAAAATATTATTTCCTGTGGTGTTTGTATAATCTGACTCCTAGAAACTTGGAGTTAGATGTAGCCTGAGGAGTTGAATCTTCTCATTCACCTTTCTTCTCTGAAAAAAGCAGTACAAACAAATACACAAAGCAAAGCATCAAGAATCTTGGTGCTATTTGAGCTGTCATTCCACTTTCATCCACTATGTTCAGAGCATTTCTTTTCTTTTATAACTTCAGAAGGAAAACAAAGCAAAAAAAACAAAACAAAAAAACCAAAAAAACTCCAGAAAAACAGAGAAACATTCCATAAGCTTTCATTGTCAATCACAGAATTCTCCCTACCCACTGCAGAGGACACTCCACTGCAACTATTCATGAGTAGCTGTCCCACTAATATGTAAGTTTCATGTCCACTGATAAATTATTCAGAGACAACATAGTGCATAGCACCCAGTACTTGCAAAATGGATATATGTTCATTCAGGGATGGGAAGATCACATCACAGGGAAGCCCAGTAATATTTGGAATAAACAAAAGTTTACATATTTTTATATATAGTAAGTTCTTATGCTGAAGTAAAATAATTTCTTTATAATTCCCACTCATTTGTTTTAGAATTTACAAAATATCTTTCCCAAATGAGAGCCATACAAACATCTGCCACAACTTATCAAGGTCTTCTCCTGATCTATATAGTCACAATTTTTCTTCATTGTATGGCTTAGTTTCAAGATACAATTCTCTGCAGACATCCTAATTTTTTAGGGGCTTGTGCTAAGTTTGAGCATTTCTTACTATCCATGTATGCAGGCTTTTTTAATTTCATCTTTTTCTGTATTATGGGTAGCTTCTATTCATAATTATGTAGAATTTTTAGACTAAATGGAATTGTTTACCTTGGATTTCATACAAATTGCTCTAGTTTATTTTACCTGATTTTCAGACCAATGAAAAATTTGTTAACGTTATGTTTATAATGGATCACACGATTTGCCCTGCAAGATTTATCCATACATATTATGAACATGAATTTTATTATTTTATTCATATCATTGACAGAAATTTTGAGCTAAGTACAGGATCAAGGAACCTCATACTTGAAATTTATTCTGATAATGTTTAAGTATTCTATTAATGTACACAATTTCATTATTAAAAATTTGAATGTGCCAGATGTAGTCATAAGACTATGAGAATCCTAAAAATACTGGGCTGTTATTTCCTAGACATAATTTCATTGAACTTTTTGACAAAAAATTATCTATTTTCCTGTACTTTGTTGTAGTGCTGACTGACTGTACTGAATCACGCACACATTTTACGTAGACGCACCTTGTGTTCAACTGCAAGAAAGCTGGCAGGTCAAGATTTCAGTCCCTGACTCTAAAACCAAGAAATGTATGCTTTAAAGAGCTGACATAACCACAAATGTAGCTCCATTAGTATTATGGTATAACCAACTGTAATAAATGGCTAGACACAATGCTTAACACAGGCCCAGAGATAGCTATAAGATTAATAATCTTATATTAATCATCATCATGATCATCATCATTCTGATCAGGACTGTGATGGTTATGAGTTTGTCACTTAGTTATGACTGTAATCTTTCATCTTAATTCATAATGGTGTAACTATCTGTTCTATAAAATACAAGGAGAAGCTGACCTTCATTGTCTTTTCTATCACAGAATGTCTAATGGTCCACATGCCTTGCAGGGACATAATTGTAGGAGAATAACTCAATGTTTGACAGTTTCCATGGCAAATTTCCTGGACTTCTAATCTTGGTTTTTTTCCCACACTGTCCTATCATTAAAATTTCCTCATTTTATTCCATAACTAGTGCAGAACATCAGTGAAGCCCAATGTCCATATTGTTAATACTTCATCTTCTAAAAGGAACAATTTTAAAATATATTCATAATTTTGACCTTAGTGTCAGCAGTTTGAGTGCTCTATCTGTACTGTTCAATATGTGAAATGAATGGAAAAGATGAGAAATCAGTATAAAGTTGAACATATCAATGTGCAACCTTAAATATTTATGCCAATTTCCAACAATTTCAAGCTTTACACCAGTTCTTGTTTTCTACATGTCTCCTACTCAATGGATTGCTTTGCTTCCTTTCCACAAAATACTAGCAAATGGAATCTAACAATGTTTAAAGAAATTAACCCCATGACCAAGCAGGATGTATCTTAGGTTTGCAATGCTGGTTCAATATTCAAAAATCAATTAATGTATGTATCTCATCAACAGGTTAAAACCTGATCATATCAATAGTGCAGAAAAGGCATTTGAAAGATACCCAACATTTATTCATGACTAAAAAAAGAAAACCGCTCAGAATACTAAGACTAGAGGAAAACTTCATCACTTGATAAAGAACATCTACAAAAAAACCCACAACTAACATGATACTTAAGGGGGAACTAGAAACTTTCCCAGAAATATCAGGAAAAAGGCAAGGTTGTCCTCTCTCACCACTGCATTTCAAAATCATACTGGAAGTCCTAGGTAATGCAGTAAGACAAGAAAAAGAAATGAAAAGTATACCAGCTTGGGAAGGAAAAAAACAAAACTGTATTTGTCTGCATTTTACATGATTATCTATGTAGAATATATGAAAAAAATCAACCAAAAAACTCCTGAAATTATTAAATGGTTATAAGAAGTTTTCAGGATACAATGTTAATATACAAAAGTCAATTGCTTTCCTATATACAAGCAATGAGTGAGTGGAATTTGAAATTAAAAGTGCAAAAGCATTTATATTAGCATCCAAAAAATTAAATACTTAAGTGTAAATATAAAAAAATATATACAAGATCTATATGAGGAAAATTCTTACAAAAAATTAAAGAAGAACCAAACAAATGAAGAAATATTCCATGTTCATGAGTATAGAAAAACTCAATATCGTCAGGATGTCAGTTCTTCCCAAATTTATCTATAGATTCAATGCAATTCCAATCAAAATCCCAGCAGGTTTTGTGGATATTGACAAAATGATTTTAAAGTTGGTGAAGCAAAATACCCAGAAGAGCGAACTTAATATTGAAGAAGAACAAATTGGAGACCCAACACTACCTAATTTTGAAACTTACTGTAAGGCTACAGTAACCAATACAGTTTGGTATTGGTGAAAGAACAAGTAGATCAATAAAACAGAATAGAAAGGTTAAATAGACTCACATAAATATAAGCAACTAATCTTTGATAGAGGAGCAAAGGCAATACAATGGAGCAAAGAAAAGTCTTTTCAATAAATGTTGTCACACCAACTGGACACTTACATGTAAGAAAATGAATCTAGACAAAGACTGTACAGCCATCACAAAAATTAACTCAATATGGATTATACACCTAAAGGTAGAAAGCAAAATTATAAATCTCCTAGATGTTAATTTACAAGAAAATCTAGGGCTTTCCTGGTGGCACAGTGGTTGAAAGTCCGCCTGCCGATGCAGGGGACACGGGTTCGTACCCCGGTCCAGGAAAATCACACATGCCATGGAGCGGCTGGGCCCGTGAGCCATGGCCGCTGAGCCTGCTCGTCCAGAGCCTGTTCTCCGCAATGGGAGAGGCCACAACAGTGAGAGGCCCACGTACTGCAAAAAAAAAAAAAAAAAGAAAAAAAGAAAATCTAGATGACCTTAGGTATGGTGATGAAATTTTAGATATGTCAAAGGCATGATCCATGAAAGAAATAATTGATAAGTGGAACTTCATTAAAATTAAAAACTTCTGTGGAAAACAACAAGAGAATTAGAAGATAAGTCATAGACTGGGACAAAACATTTGCAAAAGATATATCTGATAAATGATTGTTATCCAAAATATACAAAGTATTCTTAAAACTCAACAATTAAAAAAAAAAAAAACAATTAAAAAGTGGTCATACTACCTGAACAGACACAGCACCAAAGATGATATAAAGATAGCAAATAAACATAGGAAAAGATGCTCAACATCGTATGTCATTAAGGAATTGCAGGTAAAACACCAATGAGATACCACTAACACCTATTAGAATAGCCATAATCTGGAACAGTGATACCACCAACTGCTTGTGGGGATGTAGAGTAACAGGATCTCTCATTCATTGGTAGTGGGAATGCAAAGTAGTACAGTCACTGTGGAAGATAGTTTGGCAGTTTCCTACAAAACTAAATATGCTCTTATCAGATGATCCAGCAAATGCACTCTGTTATTTAACCAAATGAGGCAAAAATTTTTGTACACACAAATACCTGCACAGGATATTTATTACAGCTTTATTCATAATCATTAAAACTTGGGAGCAACCAAGGTGTCCTTTAGTACATGAATGGATAAATAATCTGTGGTACATCCAGACAACAGAATATTATTCAGCTCTAAAAACTGAGTTATCAAGCCATAAAAAGATGTGAAGACACCTTAAATGCATATTACAAATAAAAGAAACCAAACTGAAGAGATTACATACTGTACTATTCCAACTCTGTGATGATGTTTTGGAAAAAGTGAAACTATGGAGACAGTAAAATGATCAGTGATTGTCAGGGGTTGGTGGGAGGAGGGTTGAACTGGTAGAGCACAGAGGATTTTCAGCACAGGGAAACTATTATCTGTTATATTATAATGGATGATAAATGCATTATACATTTGTCAAAATGAATAGAACAAACAACAGCAAGATTGAACCCTAATGTGAACTATGACCCTCTGGGTGATAATGTGTCCATGTAGGTGCATAGATTATAACAAATATACCACTCTGTTGGGGGTTATCAATAGTGGAGCAGACTCTGTATGTTTGGGGATGGGGGATGAGGGAAATCTCTATATTTTCCACATAATTTTGTTGTTAACCTAATACGACTCTTAAAAGTCTTTAAAAATAGTCTACCTCTCAGTAGATTCTGTAAGATTAAAAGGTAGAATATAGAACCATCTAAATGTTTGAACTATAGAAAATTATCAATACATAGTTTACCTTAAAAAATGCTAGTTTGAACATCTTTCTACAACATGATTACTTGTATAAGTATAGTGGTAACACTAGAGAGACACAAGTGAAGTTGCTGGATAGTATTATATACACATCATCAACTTCACAAAACATTGAGAAATTGTTTTTTCAAAATATTTGTACCCTTCAGGAGTATAAAGAGCTCTGTAGCTCTCATCTTGCCAGCCCATGGTATTATGAGAAATTACACATTCCCAATGTGTATCATTAAGAAAACAGTATTCAAATTTCTTAATAATGAAAAGAAAAAAAAAGTAGCAAATTGGAAAAAATGTAAATAGACAATTCATGGAGGAAACATATCAACTGACAATACACATAGGAAAGATGCTTAACATAATTAGAAATAAAGAAAATGTTAATAAAAATGTTAGCTATTAACCCTTACCCAAGAGACTGGCAAATTTTCTTTTTAAATAACAAAAGTGTAGTGTCAGAAGAAAAGGTGAGCTATAGTCATTTTATGCTACTTAAACACACTGGTGATAGATACATTGATTATTTTTTTCTTTATGTAATGCACCACAGGGAGTACCTTCATAAAATAACACTATATATGTCAGTCATGGGGTGTGTTAAAGAAGAAAGAAAGTTCTTGATTATGAATACTTTATCTCAGCAACCACTAATAGATGACTGATTTTGTCTAGAACAACAGTTCTGTGTTTGAGACCATTTGATTGGTGAGCAACAAATATAGCTCAGAATTTTCAGTTTCCTCTATTTGGGCATATTGATTTACAGCTCTACAAGAGGAGTGTTATCCAAATGTGCAATCTACTTTTCATTTGTATTTGTTTACACTTGTATTCCTTTCTTTGCTTATACTGGTCTCTACTGAGGACTCTTTAATACTGCAGACACCAGAAAAGGCCTATGCTCCAATAAATAACTTTTTTTTTCTCATAGAATGTGAACACAATGCATAAAACTTAATTAGTTTGTTGGAAAAAATAACCTA
Source organism: Lagenorhynchus albirostris (assembly GCF_949774975.1). Classification (NCBI taxonomy): domain Eukaryota; kingdom Metazoa; phylum Chordata; class Mammalia; order Artiodactyla; family Delphinidae; genus Lagenorhynchus; species Lagenorhynchus albirostris. The sequence goes on along the minus strand of NC_083099.1, from coordinate 94,610,737 downwards.
GCTACAGCCCATAGCTTTGGTTTCTCCCACTTGATTAGTGACCTGTTAAGGGTAACACTGGTGTCCTTGAGATATGGCTACATATTCTGGGAAGCACTATGAAGACAGCTTATTTGCTCTAGGAAACTCAACCAGTAGGTTTGCTTTTTTAGCAAGCTTATGTGTAAATGCAAGGATGAAAGACATTCTTTTCCTATAGTACCCCAGTAAGTATAGGTTCTTTCCGTATGCCAAAATATATCAATAATATTTAAGGCACGGTTTTTCAACTTGGCATATGGACTTTTAGGATGAGACAGTTATTCGTTGGGTTGGGGGGCAGGGTGCTATGCTGTGCATTGCAGGATTTTTGGCAGCATTTCTAGCATCTACTCACTAGATGCCAGAAGCATTTCCAGTTGTGACAAAGAATGTCTCCAGACACTGTAAATGTCCTCTGGGGGCAAAAAAGGCCCCAATTGAAAACCAATGATGTAAGGGAAATCATAAAAACTACAATTTCAAGAAAGATGGATGTCTGAATTTTACCCCAATTCTACTATTTTAGTTACTGAGACATACTCTCTGAGTTGCAGTTTCCTCATCTGTAAAATTTGGGTAATATTGTTCATACTTACATCACAGCCTACAGCCAATCTGCAATGTTTTGTGCCTTACAGTGTGATTATTTTCATGCTTTAGGAGGATTAGGAGTTCATTTCCTGAGAAATGTGAGAGGACAAGAGTGATGGGTGGTCTCCTGTGGCTGCACACATCTAAAGCTACTTGGTGGGTATTTATACTCTAGAATTAAGGCATGTATGCCTTCAAAAATTCCAAAAGGAATTTCTCTTCCTTGAACCAAGGAAGTCTGTAAAGTGAATTCCATGTTTACGGTTTCTTCCAGTTCAACTGAAGCCGAAGATACATGAAAACAACATTGCAACTGTCTAAGTTAGCTCAGAAATAGGGGGAAAAAAAAGGTTGCTTTTTCACTCAACTCTGCAGCAAGGAGTTGAAGTTTGTCCTACCTCAAACAGGATCCCAATTCATAACTATGACCCCTCTCCAAACATGATAATGCTTTCATTTAAAATACAGTAAATCTTAAACGAAAATATATTTAAATATATAGTTCAGTTTCTCTTTCCACACCCAGATGGACTTTGAAACACTGTACAATTTTTCAGAACTTCTAGTCTCAGGAATTTCTCCTACACTAGTCATATTTGACCACCCTATGTCCTTAGAGAAAAAGATTTCTCTTTGGCCCATAAGCAATAAGTCAGCATTTGTTTAAGGGAACACTTTTGTTTCCACCTTGTGAGAATAGTGCACAGTTTATATTACAGTAGCTTTCAGACAGATTTCAACAAAATATAGACACTGTTGATGATGAACTGATACCCTGACTTGAGTTATTACAGTGGAAACAAGGAAATTAAGTCATCCTCAAAGAATGATAAACAGGAATTAGTGGAACAATATCTCTTATTTTTTCTATAGATGAAGGCTAAGAGTTTAAAATCTTAGAATACAATGCAAGGCAAAAAGACAGCAGTGGTAAGTACAGAAGGGAAAGAGCACAGCAGACGTTGCAGGACATATGTCTTTGTCATGATATCAGGGACACAGAAGCCTAGAGGATTTGCTGTGAGCATAAATCTGCATACAAAGTTAAAGATTTGTGGAATTGGACAGTAGGATAGAGATTGTTTTCCTTATATAGAATGCCTTTTCTCCTCTTTACCATAGATCTTATACATCTTTCTTTTTTTAAGGGTTAATGGAAAAGTTTATCACAGCAGAGATACTCACTATTTAATCAGTGATTTACTCTGACTCATGTGCTGCTAGTGAGTGCTTGTCTGTTTTGTTAACACACACAAGTCAGAAGATCTTCAGTGTAAAGGAAGCATGGTTCTTTATGTGGCACATAACTCTTACATCTAAACTGGTTAGTCATGCTTGGTGTGTAACCATCTGTTTGTGTTCATTTAGCTATTAAGGCTTGTGATATCTGAATCTGGAAATGTGTTTCTTTGTAGGAAATGTAGTGATAGTAATCAATAGTTGACTGATAAGTCACACAGGACTAATGTCTCTAAAATTTCTTAACAGTTGGGGTTGGTTCTAATGCTGAATATCTAGTTTTATTAGAAGGAAAGAGGATATTTAGGCAAACTGGATTAGAAACATTGACTAGATGAGTAATAGGTGTACAAAATGTAATCTGAGGCTTGTGGCTGACTAAAACTCTCAAAACAACTTCAACCAATCATTGCTGAGGACATACCTGGGGCATTTTTAAATCATCTGAAACAACCTACCTTTGCAATGATACATTCAGGTAGCCCAACCCCATGACAGGTTTCTGTCTCTAGCTTCCTCATATAGTTACTCACAACATCACTGCTTTTTGACCTCATAAAGCTATTCAAAGTATTAGTTACTCTTTTGTCATTAATCCTAAACGATTTCCATCCTTCCATGTTAGGTTTTTCTGTATCAGTTTTCTTATTGATCACATTGATTGTCTTTTCAGCACGACCAGGGAAAATACCACCCCAGATAAATCTTTTTATCTTCTCTGAACCTAAACACTATCCAGAGAGAAATCTACCAACGCTCACAGATCGGTGCTTCAACACAGCCATGGTCTTCAACATAAATTGGATCCTGGCCATCCTATGACGTTTATTTTTCCCCATTTACACAGTAGATATTTCAAATGTTTCCATTCTTATAAAAACATTTTTCACGTACTATCCATCAGATTTAATTTTCAGCAGATGTTTTTGCATAATGTTCATAGAAAGAGGTAAGCAATGAGATGGGAATTTGAACAACTTCCACCTACAGATATACAGGTGAACTTACCCCTACTTTTTTGCTTTCTTACTAAAGCATAGAATTGGTGTTCTTTCTACATCTTATTCCTTTCTAATCCATTCCTCCCCATCACATTCCTGATGCTTATCCCATCTTGCCATCTCTCAAAGCTCACTCCATTTGTTACCTTCTCTCTTTCCCTTACACGTAACCACTACTTTCTCTGCATTAAAATTGAGAAGACAATATGTATTAATATTTAAGTACCCTCCATCTTTACATTCTCCCCAACTCCATGTTTAGAAATGAAATTCACTCCATTTTGTATCCAACATCATAAGCCTATGAAACACAGAATGAATGTCCTCCTGACCTTGGTAAAATAAGTGAAGGGATAAATACACAAAACATCTATAGACAAGTAAAGAAAAGCAAAGCTTGTGAGAAAAAGGTCCAGGGGTGACAGTGAGGGCTATATTTCAGTGTCTACATTTGCACCAAACTAAAACCCCATAACTGTGAATAAATTAAGGACAAAATTGTATTAGTTATTAGACTGCAATGACATTTCAGACAGTCACAATGGAGGCCATGCTGAATTAGAAATTTCAGTTTTTAAAAACATCTAAATTGGATGTTTCATGTAGAAAACAAGATTTATGTGACATTTTTCTTTCATAGAACTTAAGTAGCTTAAACCTATCTTTTTCATTTGCAAACTGATTTCTTTTTTTAAATTTTTTTAAAAGTAAAAGCAAAGAAGTCAATGTCAGATCTGTCTTAGTTTAATAATGACATTATACACTTCCAGTGTAGACTGAATTCGTAGAAATAATGCTATTAATTGTGGTACTATAATCAGGAAAACTTTAAAATTAGAGAAAGGAATACCACTACCAGAAATATGTATGCTATTTATTTCATAGCCTTCTATTTCTTCTGTGTAGATACAATAACCTCTCATTATCTGAAAATACTAATTAAAATTTTGTAGAAATCTCTTGTTTCCTGTTTAATCCTTTTTACTTCCTTTCCATAAGATTAAGTAAAAGAGATAAAGTTTTACAGATATTTCCAATATTTTTTTCATTTTTACATTCAACCACTATTAAAGACTTGCCACAATACTAATGAAAAAGAGGGTTCTACATCCAATCTTAGGCAATATCCTGCTTTTCCTATAGGTAATTATATTCAGAGTCAAAATATAAGCTATATGTTTATAAAGAATATTATAAAGGAACATAGAAGAGCTTCTTACTGTACTGTAAGTTGTTTTTTAACACCAATACCTGGGTTTAGATATTTTATTTGAATTTTTCTGGTTCTGACTTATCTCTGCCATTGGTTTTATAAATTAGAAGGTATATACATTCATGTACATATGGATACATACATATATACATACTTTCTAAAAGACTGAGCCAAAATTAACCATTATAACATTTTCTTCCCCTTAAGTTTGTTTACATATTATTAAAATGGTTAATATAATAGTTTTCACTTTTGTATTTTATTTCAATTCAGCTAACAAATACTGAATGCTTTCTATTAATTACATATTGATATTATAACAAGAAGAATAAAGATGAATTATTGTACATGACTCTCTGGGAGATAAAAATACCAAAGGGAGATACACAAATAAAGAAGTAATGTGAATGAAATGGTATACTACAAAACTGGCCTATGGACAAAGCACTAGAAGTGGACAGATAAATTATGTGGTGGAATTAGAGACAGTAGATGATCATCAAAGTTTATATTATCTAGAAAAGAAGAGAGAAGGAAGAACAAATCATGGAAAATTTATTGCATGAGCAAAGCATAAAGATATTTTATTTCTTTTGTCTTGGAGAGTCAAAAAAAAACAAAACAAATGATCACAACAAAATTCCCAAGATGGTTTTAAATTCCAGACAGGACAGCAGTAAAGAACTATGGCAAGTAAAGAAGTATGACTTCCACAACATCTAGAATAAGCCCGTGTGGATCTGCCACTCAGGTAAATATCATTCATCAAGTACATCGTAACGGAAAAGCCTTTTTAGAAGCATACATCTAGAACACCTACGAATGAAATACAAAGTCGTGTTGAAATCATACTAAGCTTAAACAGGCCATTATGCAGGTATATTATGTAGCACTGCATCAGATGATTAAGGAAAATAATTTGCCAAAAACCATGGTTAAATGTATGTGTGCATGCAGTCACTGGCACATACTTTTGTGTTGTAAGGGATGCAAGGAGGTATTATAAGCTAGTCCTTAGCATAGGGAATATGATAATTTGATTTAGATTACTAAAGAGAAAATATCTTCATGGTAATAACATTGTCTTGAAGAACAAAAATTAAACATAAATACATAACTTGCACAAACTGTTCTCTCGGGATTTTTTATACCATCTCATTCAACATGTAACATGTCATTTTGACATTTTAGTGGACTCCTTGACTCCTTGAATTGTATCTTTTTTTACTTTGATTGGAATATGCTTTCCTAACTACCAATTATGTAACCATAACCCTTTTGGTGAAAAATGAATTTATTAAAAAAATAAAAATAAGCCTTGAAATAAAACTTAGGCAAGTGAATTCATTATAGTACATATTAAACACACACTTTAATGCACGCAAAGAAAGTAGGAAGAGCAACTGTCACAGAAAAAAATGCAACTGAAATCTTATCTGAGGTCTTGTTCAAACTAGCAAAATCACTCTTGAAAAGAAATAGAAACGTATCCATACCCATTCTTATAAATCAAGCCTACCTCAGTCAGATGCTGGGTGATGTCTCACAGAGTAACAGAGATAGAAGAGAATGAAGATTTGTGTGCCTTTTGTACTTAGCATACTTTATCTGATTTACCCACTCTGTCCTTTTGCCTGCCTCCCCTTCCTTGACAGTACAGTTCAGTACAACTTTGACTCCAAATGAATAAAAATACAAAACCTGATATATATTTAACAATGACATATATAATAGAGTTCTGTGAGTTGGGGCAATTAATTACTCCTACTTTTATAACTACATTCTTGGAGGAATCTTTAGAAAGAATAACATTTTTATATACCTTTTCCATTCTTAATTAAAATATTTATACTCTAGGAATTAAGGCAAGTGAGATAGCTGAATATTAATGAATTACTATGTTATTTAGAAAAAAAATGTATATATCTATATATAGACATCCCTATAGATATATAGGGATGTCTATTTTTATATAAATAGACATCTATATCTATTTAGATACTGATATATCTATCTCCTTTCCCTTCCTTTCCTTTCGAAGAATATGCTTCCAACCTGCTGCACCTGTGGCGAACTCTAATTGCAACTCCTCTTTCTCGTCTCTTTAAGCTACATGAGAATGATTGATTATTCTACTTTGTTCTCCTGTTTCACATTAAATCTCAGCTTGAATGGAGTAATTAAATATACAAACTGCATTGTCTCTGTGTAAAAGACATTTGTCATTCTTTTAAGCCATATGTAATGACTGAATACTTTTAGTATATTTGAAAATTCTCCCAAAGGAAAATACAGAAATTTGCCTTTCCTGCCAGAGTGCATAGATTTGCCCTAGGCTCCACAAATCAAAATCAATGTATGAAGCTTTAATCTAGAAACTGGTCATGTGGAGAAGCAAGCAACACATAGAATTTGTTATCATGTTATGGGTGGCTGCAACAATGTTCCTCTTTCAGGGTCAGCTTGGCAGTAATTCTAGCTGTTGTGCCTGGTGGCAGCATGTGCACAGCAAGCTGCAGGGTCTGTGCCTGGAACTGGCTGGGGTCAGTACATTTCCACTGGAAAAGTCTTGTAGTATCATTTTCTTGATGCTCCTGACTATGAGTCATTACAGCCTGATACTCAGGCATTTCTTAAGATTCTGTGGGCTCCATAATAGCAATTGATCCATTCATTTCCTCTAGAAACTATTTAAAGGATGTTTTGGTTGCTTGCAAACCAAAAAACAGAACCTTCTGACATATATTCTAATACAAATTTTAAATCATATAAAATAATTCATTACTTCAAGTTATTTGAAATATGTGATAGAGAACTTGTATTGATAAGAACAGAGAGCAGAAACCATTGAAAACAGCACACCCGCCCACAGATGTAGAGAATGAATGAATATTTTCCCTTGCTAGGGGAAATATATTTTTCTTATAATTCTATACTTTATGGTGTTCTCATTTTATACTCTGAATTCAATATAGTTTAGGTATAGAAAGGAAAAATGGGCTCCATTAGAATTAAGGTTAATACATAATTTCAGGTTGTGGCTTATTGTTAAGATTTTACCTTGTTCCATACCAGCACACCTTTAATCTTTGAGAGAGATGTCTGATGATGCTAACGACTCTCTTTAATTTTCATCTTATCAAAGTTTTCAATAAGTTTTCCAAATGAACTGTGAGCTTTTGCTTATATGGTTGCTTTCTTTCTAAAAATATAATGGTATGGTCAGCTTTCTTTATAAGGACTTTGGAAGGAAAACAATTCAAGGGCAATGCCCCAAGCCACTGTTATGTGTAGATAGTTTTTGTAATAGTATATAGGAAATGTCTTAGTTCAGGAAAAAAAAATTTAAGGTAGAAATTTGACAGAAATATATTTCTGCTATGGAAGGGGATTTAAGCTCACCCTCATGCCGTGATTTAAAAAGCAATCCTGATCCTAGGTAGAGAATACAAATAGCAGAAAGCACAGACACTGTGTGCTTCAGTTAGAAGAAAGCAAGATGCAACATTATGCAGCCATCCCAGGGATTAACAAGCCAATTTTAATACTTCTCTGGGACCATAATTACAACCACTAAAAGGGGAAACAGACGTCTTAGAGCAGATGGTGTGGGTAAAGAGTGAGATGGGACATGCAGCAGAGGATCTTGACCAGGAAAGCAGAATCTATGATCTACAAATTCTTGGTCTACAGTAGTCAACACCAACGCTTAAGACGTAACTGGTGATGGAGATTAGAAGCTAGTGTGATATCTCTAACATATTTTTCCATATATGTGTGTGTACATTGAGAATTAAATTAAAAAAAGAATAATGCAGATATTATCAGAATTTCTAACACCATACAGTATGTTTTAAACTACAAAAGATGCTTTATAATGACTGAACACTCTTTACTTTGGATAGTATGCAGCAAAATAACTGAATATTAAAACATATCCATTTGATTAAAGCATCCACTTTATGCTTACTGAAGGTTTTCTCTTACAATTTCTTTTTCCTGACCTTATTTACCAGCTTCCAGTCTCAGAAAGTACCTATAAAGGCAGTTACATTCAAAACAGTGATGGCAGGCTTATAGCTAGGAATATATATTTGCCTGCTTCATAAGAAGAAAAGAGGTTAGCAGTCCTAGAAATAGCAGATCTACTGAAAAATTTTGGTAGCCATGTTTATCAACTTTGAAAAAATTGGTTTAATGAAGACTGATATGGTGACAACTTCTCCCAATTCTCACCCTACCCAGACACTGAACATGAAATTCCACTCCCAGGAAATTTCCCTAATGTACTGCATTCTGAATTCTAAAATATTTGTGAGACTTGATTTAGCACTCATTATAGCCCACAGCCTGACACACAGTCAGCTTTTGATATGTATGTCTTGAATGTATGAATTAAATGTTTTGAAAATTAGTGCAGGATCATCTGATTGATCACTTAAATATTTATGTATTATAATATGGGTAACTCAATAAATTTTATATAGCTTAGTTTAGGTTTGGATGCTAAATAAAACAGATCAAGTGAATTAAATGGTTCATTATGGGCTTAATTGCACTCCAAAGGGAATTGTAAAATTGAATTCTCTTTTGGATATGTTATCCAGAGTTATTACTGACAAATTGCTTACCATAACTTAATTCACTGACAGTAATATATTATTTAATTTTCATATTAAAATGTAAGATGAAAATAATGAAACTGTAATTCTAATTGTATTATCAGGCACCTATGCTAAATTGAGAATTAATCACACATTTTAAAACAGACAAAAGTTAGTCCATGCAAACTTTAACAAACAATTTGAATGACTTATGTAAAACTATTTATAAATTTCTGCGAACTTTTGATGTAATGCAGGGAGGCCCCCTTACTACTCTTCACACACTTTATCTTAGCTCTTTAACTTGGGAATGGTGAGGAAGAATGCTTACCACTGCCTATATGCTACTGATAAACATCAATTGGAATTTTGTCTTCCTCTGGATATCCTGATTATACTTTTGAAAATCTGTGATGACAAGCTTCTCATTCTCAGACACATTTCTAAGGCAAAATTAAAAATTCAATCAAATATTTCACTTTTGTTTGACTCTTCGGAGTCGTAAAAATTGAGGAAAGAAAAATGCAAAAAAAAAAAAAAGAGAGAGAGCACTGGAATCACAGCTAACTGCTGAACAATCATTGACAGGAAGACACTGGAACTCACCAAAAAAGATCCAAAGGCAAAGGATAAGCCGTAATGAGATTGTAGGAGGGGCACAATCACAATAAAATCAAATCCCATAACCTCTGGGTGGGTGACTCACAAACTGGAGAATAATTATACCACAGACATCCATCCACTGGAGTGAAGGTTCTGCCCGACATCAGGCTTCCCAACCTGGGCGTCTGGCAATGGGAGGAGGAATTCCCAGAGAATCAGACTTTGAAGGCTAGTGGGATTTCACTACAGGACTTTGACAGGACTGCGGGAAACAGAGACTCCACTTTTGGAGGGCACACACAAGGTAGTATACAAATCAGGACCCAGGAGGAAGGAGCAATGACCCCATAGGAGATGGACCCAGACATACCTGCTAGTGTTGGAGGGTCTCCTGAAGAGGTGGGGGGCAGCTGTGGCTCATCCTGATACCAGAACCAGACAACGATACTACAAAAAAAGAAAATTACAGACCAATATCCATGATGAATATAGATGCAAAAATCATCAACCAAATACTAGCAAACAGAATCCAGCAACACATTAAAAGGACCATACACCATGATTCAGTGGGATTTATCCTAGGGATGCAGGATTCTTCAATATACACAAATCAGTCAATGTGATACACCATATTAACAAATTAAAGAACAAAAACCATATGATCATCTCAATAGATGCAGAAAAAGCTTCTGACAAATTTCAACAAAATTTATGGTAAAAACTCTCCAGAAATTGGGAATAGAGGGAATCTACCTCAACCTAATAAAGCCCATATATGACAAACCCACAGCATACATCATTCTCAATGGTGAAAAAATGAAAGCATTTCCTCTAAGATCAGGAAAAAGACAAGAAGGTCCACTCTTGCCCCTACTATTCAATGTAGTTTTGGAAGTCCTAGCCACAGCAATCAGAGAAGAAAAAGAAATAAAAGGAATACAAATTGTAAAAGAAGTAAAACTGTCACTGTTTGCAGATGACATGATACTATACATAGAGAATTCTAAAGATGCCCCCAAAAAACTACTAGAGCTAATCAATGAATTTTGTAAAGTTGTGGGATACAAAATTAATGCACAGAAATCTCTTGCACTTCTATACACTAACAATGAAAAATCAGAAAGAGAAATTAAGGAAACAATCCCATTCATCACTGCAACAAAAAGACTAAAATACCAAGGAATACACCTACCTAAGGAGACAAAAGACCTGTATGCAGAAAACTATAAGACACAGAAAGAAATCAAAGATGACACGAACAGATTCTTCCAATTACTGGATTGGAAGAATCAATATTGTGAAAATGACTCTACTACCCAAAGCAATCTACAGATTCAATGCAATCCCTATCAAATTACCAATGACATTTTTTACAGAACTAGAACAAAAAATCTTAAAATATGTACGGACACACAAAAGACTCTGAATAGCCAAAGCACTCTTGAGGGAAAAAAAAACAGCGCTGGAGGAATCAGACTCCCTGACATCGGACTATACTACAAACCTCCAGTAATCAAGGCAATACGGTACTGGCACAAAAACAGAATTATAGATCAATGGAACAGGATAGAAGGCCCAGAGATAAACCCACACCCCCATGGTCAACTAATCTATGATGAAGGAGGCAAGGATATACAATGGAGAAAAGTGTTCAATAAGTGGTGCTGGGAAAATTAGACAGCTACATGTAAAAGAATGAAATTAGAACACTCCCTAACACCATACACAAAAATAAACTCAAAATGGATTAAAGACCTAAATGTAAGACCGGATACTATAAAACTCTTAGAGGAAAACATAAGAAGAACACTCTTTGACATAAGTCACAGCAAGATCTTTTTTGACCCACCTCCTAGAGTAATGGAGATAAAAGCAAAAATAAACAAATGGGACCTAATGAAACTTCAAAGCTTTTGCACAGCAAAGGAAACCATAAACAAGACCAAAAGACAACCCTCAGAATGGGAGGAAATATTTGCAAATGAATCAACGGACAAAGGATTAATCTCCAAAATATATAAACAGCTCATGTGGCTCAATATTAATAAAACAAACAACCACTCAAAAAATGGGCAGAACTGTGAGAAATACATTTCTGTTAATTAAGCCAAAAAAAAAAAAATGGGCAGAAGACCTAAATACGCATTTCTCCAAAGAGGACATATAGATGGCCAAGAAGCACATGAAAAGCTGCTCAACATCATTAATTATTAGAGAAATGCAAATAAAAACTACAATGAGGTATCGCCTCACACCAGTCAGAATGGCCATCATCAAAAAATCTACAAACAATAAATACTGGAGAGGGTGTGGAGAAAAGGGAACCCTCTTGCACCATTGGTGGGAATGTAAATTGATACAGCCACTATGGAGAACAGTATGGATGTTTCTTGAAAAACTAAAAATAGAACTATCATATGACCCAGCAATCCTACTACTGGGCATACATCCAGAGATTACCATAATTCAAAAAGATAAATGCACCCCAATGTTCATTGCAGCACTATATACAATAGCCAGGTAATGGAAGCAACCTAAATGCCCATCGACAGGTGAGTGGATAAAGAAGATGTGATACATATATACAATGGAATATTACTCATCCATAAAAAGGAACAAAATTGGGTCATTTGTAGAGATGTATATGGACCTAGAGACTGTCATACAGAGTGGAGTAAGTCAAAAAGAGAAGAACAAACATCATATATTAACGTATATATGTGGAATGTAGAAACATGGTATGGATGAACCAGTGTGCAAGGCAGAAATGAGACACAGGTGTAGATAATAAACATATGGACACCAAGAGGGGAAAGTGGCAGGTGGGAGGTGGTGGTGGTAGGATGAACTGGGAGATTTGGATTGACATATATACACTAATATGTATAAAATAGATAACTAATAAGAACCTGCTGTATTTAAAAAAAAATAAAAGAAAATTGAAAAAAAAAGTAAATAAAGAATGAGTACCAAAAAAAAAAAAAATGGTGGCCATAGATTCACTATATAATTTGATGATTATGACAAGGTGTTTTCCTTAGTTTTTCCTGAAAGGTAAATCTTAAAGCTTGATAAATTTGTTCATTTACTCAACAAACACATGGAGTGCCTAATCTTCTCTTGGTAATAAGCTAGTATATATTTTATACAAAGATGAATGTGACCTAGTCCCTACCTATATTGAATTTATAATAGAGAATAAATGATCAGTATTGATTCAATCCCAAAATAATTGTTGAGTACTTATTCAGAACAAAATACTCTTTTATGTTCTATGGTGTTATTTAAGGTAGTAAAAGCTACAAAATAAATGCTCTCAGAGAGTTAGTGGTCTCCTTAGTAGATAAGCTGTACACAATGCCATAAGGGGGGATTCCAGACAGTGGGTAATTAAGTAACAAATTCAGTGGTAGACACTGTATGTATGAGCTCTAGGACCTGAGCAGTAAACACACACTTTTAGTTGGATGAATTAGTGAATGCTACTAGGTTTTCCACACCTCAGTGTTGGATTAAATCCCCAAACTCATTACTAGATATTCTTACAAGTATTCATACTTGTAAGAAGTTAGCATTGGTAGAGAAGAGTTTGTGCATAAATTGTACAGTGGCCACTCAAAGATGCATTCTCATAAGGTAAAAGACGCCCTGAATGAGTTTTCCCTATACATCAATGGTCTTCAATTATGCTGCTCACACAGTCTCAACTTCCATAATCAAATAAGATGTGATTAACTAACAAGGGTTTGTACACAGGTTGATAAAGTTCCTAAGTTTGCTCCTGCTAAAGAAGAAAAACAAAATGAGGAGGAGGGGCAGTGGAAGAAGAAGAGGGGTAAAGAGAAAGAGGAAAGGAGACAGTGGTAAAGGAGAAGAGAAGGAGACAGAGTAGGAGGAGGGAGGAGGAAAGGAGAAAGTTTAGGAGGAAGAGAAGAAGGAACAGAAGAGAAGAAAATAACTTTAATTTGCATAGGTATTAACTAAGGTGCTAAGTTATCCTATCTTTTGGAATCCTGTTTGCTTTCCTGTTTGCCAGCTTAAATTTATATCATTTTCCAGCTTCCCATTGGGTTACAGTACTACCCAAACTCCTTTTCATGATCTATGTCTTTAATGATTTAGATTCTACAATCTTTTTAATTTCTTCACTGATCACTATTCTTCTTGATCACTATGTTGTAGCCACTAAATTCATTCAGCTCTTTGCTTCTGTGAGTTTCCTATTCCTTAAAGTCCTTGAATATATTTTCTCTTCTGACATTCTTCCAACTGGTTTTTGAATAGCTGGTACCATGTATGCTACATTCTATGAGAGGGTCTCAATGTCATTATTACTTAAAGTGTCTCTTCATCTGCATATTGCAGTACTATGTATTGTTTATTATATTTTATAATTTTGTGTTTGTTTCTTTATCTTAAATTCTATTCCTATTACACAAAAAATGAGGCAGAGACAGTACATGTCTATTGATCATTGACTACCTAATGCTACAGATAAGTATTGCTCATAAAGTAGATGCTCAAGGAAACAGTTTTTAAATAATGTAAACAATGGGTAAATTAATGTGTAAATTAAAAAAATAAATGCCAAATACTCTTTATGGTTCCAATCCTCTTATTACCTTGATAGCTCTTTGAGATTTCCAAATTTCTAGTCATCTAGAATTATTTAATTATTCTTTGACCTTGACCACATTTTCATTCCAAAATTTGTTATGATTTTTTTTGGCCACAATCCTGAGTCTCACTTCACGATAAAATGTCAGCCATGGTTGTGCTTTGAGAAACTTTTATACATTGGTTCATATTCTGAAAACATAGCAGGCTTTTATTACTTACCTAAATAATAACAAATACTTGCTTCTTTCTTTTTGGTAGAATTACATTTTGTTCATTATTATGACTTAAGAGTAAAAATCTGATAGTCAAATATGGTAGGCCCATTCTTAGCAGTGATTGACTCACAATCACTGTGAAATGACTGTGAAATGGCTAAATTTTGACAAAAGAGATACATAAAAAGAAACAATCTCTTATGGAACTTCACGTTCTGCCCCAGTGCAAAGTAGTTTCTTGTTGGTAACAAAATTTATCTTCAAAAGTGTTATTGTGTTACACTATTGCCAACTATGTACAAGTTAGACCATGGACAAATCAAAGACCTTCAATGTTTGGTCGACACTGTCCTTCTCTCATTTTTGTCTAAGGGAACTGAAGGAGGCAGAAAAGATTTGACAGTCAACCCCACCTCTCTTACATTGTACACAGAAGAACACAGAGTGGGGCTCAACACCCTGAGTGTGCCCAGAGCAGAGTGGTTTGGAAGACAGAAGGACCTAAAACTCTACCAAGTATTAAGGAACTGGAAATCTCTAGCTGAGGAACAGAGAATGGAGACATCCCTTCAGTCGTCTTCCAATAATGAAAAACCGTCATGTTGAAAAGGCTTAGACTTTCTTTCTGTGTTCTAAGAGGACAAAACTACAGTATAAGTTATAAGAAGGCAGATTTCTTCTGTCCATAAGAATGTATTTCTTAACAATTTAGCCATATAAAATTTGCATGGGCTGACTCATAAGGTAGGGAGTTTCTTACCTCTGAAGACCCCACATGTCACGGAGCAACTAAGCCTGTGTGCCACAACTACTGAGCCTGCACTCTAGAGCCCGTGAGCTACAACTACTGAGCCCACGTGGCACAACTACTGAAGCTCTCATGCTCTAGGGCCTGTACTCCACAACAAAAGAAGCCACCACAATGAGAAATGCACACACTGCAATGAAGAGCAGCCCCCGTTCTCTGCTAGTTAACTAAAGTCTGCGCGCAGCAATGAAGACCCTATGCAGCCAAAAATAAATAAATAAATGTTTTAAATGTGTTTAAAAAAAATTAAAGAAAAAAATAAACTCCCTCATCACTTATGTTTAAACATAGCACAGTGAATATTCTTGAATTCTCTCTTATTGATTCAGAGTTCTTGTTCAGAATATAAATTTTCTAATATCCTCAGGGATTTTTTTTTGGGTAATAGATCTGTTTATACTAATTATAAATGTCGTCTGACTGCAAAACGTATTTGCCTGGTTGTGTATTTCTTCCAATTCCTAGATTTGATCTCTTTGGTTTAGTTTTTTTAAAATTTCTCCTATGGTTTAAAGTAGCAATGCTTGTATATTTCATTATCATGACTTCTAAAAGGTTTTTTTTTTTGCGGTACACAGGCCTCTCACTGTTGTGGCCTTTCCCGTTGTGGGGCACAGGATCCGGACGCGCAGGCTCAGTGGTCATGGCCCACAGGCCCAGCTGCTCCGCGGCATGTGGGATCCTCCCGGACCGGGGCACGCACCCGTGTCCCCTGCATCGGCAGGCGTACTCTCAACCACTGTGCCACCAGGGAAGCCCTATGGCATATTTTAAATGGCCAACTTTGCAAGAAATCTAATTCTGCAATAGAAAATTTGTATTTAGTATGCAATAAAATATGCAGACTAAGTCTATCAGGCATGAAGTGAGTATACAAGTTGATACAGATTTCTTAGATCTTTTTGGAGAGTGTTCTAAATATCTCTAGATGTCAAGCCTCCTATAAACATCTCCCATTCTTACACTAGTCCTTGTAAACCCCAGCTACTCAGACTTCCATTTTGATACTCATATAACTTAGACCCATTTGTGCAGCATTGTCTTAGTGGCCAGAGGAAATATTCTCTGTTCATAAGCAAATAGTCAAATGTATGTAAATCAAGCATATGCATTTTAAAATTACTAAATGAGCCAGAAAATGCCATGTGATCCCTCTTCAAAACAATTTTTTGTTATTAAATACTTGTGTTGTAATAAAATCTTTTGTCCATATTTTAGCATCTCATACTTCATTGATAATCATCAACCTTATTTGTTTGCCATAAGAATTGATATGTTACATTACTTCTGAAGTTAGGCTAAACTATTTATTACAAATAGGAGAAGATAAAGATATTTTTATTTTTAGCGGCCATTTTAAGCAGAGAAAGTAAGGGTCTCTTTGTTAATAAGCACATTTATTTTAAGACAAGTACAAAATCATGCATTTAGAAGAACAGTACAAATTCAGGCTTTATGGCTCAGGGGGGTTCCCTATGGTCCCAGATCTTAACCCCACTTGAAATTTAAACACTTACATCTAGAAAGGTAAATCCCTTTGGAGTTCTCTCACCATCTGATTAGTCTATCCTAAGCCTTATTCTTTTGGATAAAGCTCCAAATTTCAGTAGAGTTTGCTCACAGAGCCCTAACTGTGCAGAAACAAAACATAAAAATGTTTTCTCTGTAGCTCCACAACATGTTATAATCTTCTACTATAACTGCAGGATTTTTATTTCTCCTCTTATGTTGTCAATATTGCTTCATGTAAGCTTCTATTATTAGATGCATATACATTTTCAATTTTTAAGTCTTCCTAATGTATTTTTCCTTGCATCACTCTGATATGTCTCTCCTTATCTCTACTCTGGTAAAATTCTTTGGAAGTTGTATTTATCTGTTCTTTAAGAGTAATTCCAGACTTGTTATGTGTTTTGTTGGCATGCTATATCTTTTTCTATTCTTTTTAATTAATCTTTGTGTTGATATTTTAAGTTGTGTCTTTTATCATATAGTAATTTCCATTCAATCTGTGCTGCAGTATGTATGTTGAATTCCACCTTGGACATTTTGAATGTTATGTTGCTTTTTAATTGCAGTATTTAGACAGTTACTATTTAATGTAATTAGTGATGTGGTTGAACTTAGGTCTACTAAATTTATTTATTTATCATTTGTTTTCTGATTCTTCTCTCTTATTTTTCAGTTTCATCTTTTCTCCCATCTCCTGGATTATTTGTAAAATGTTAAATTATATATTGGTTTATGGGCTATAGTTGCTCTGGGGATTACAAGAAAAGTGTCAGTCTGCTTACTGTGCAGATTGTACTATTTCTATTAAAATATAAAAGGCTTTCAATCATATAGAATCTTTTCTCCTCCTTGGGCCTTTATGTTATAGTTATGATGTCTCTTACATAACCACACATTGTAAACCTTACCTCACTTAAATAGAAAAGTCAATCTTTTATATTTATCCAACTGTTTAGTATTTTTCTTCTTATTCCCTATTTCCTATAAATCCATGTTACTCTGGTATTATTTCCTTGTAGGCCAAAGAGCTTCCTTTAGAAGTACCTGTAGAGCAGGTTTGCTGTTCTGGAATTCTTTCACTGTTTCATCCTTTGGGAAGGTCTTTACTTTGTTTTCATTCCTGAAAGATATTTTCTCAAGATATAGAATTCTAGGTTGGAAGGTTTTTCTTTCAAAACTTTAAAGATGTCATGCCACTGTCTTTTGGTTTCCATGTTTTTGATGAGTGATTTGAAGTCATTTGAATTATCATTGTCCTGTATATTTTTATTTTTGGCTGTGTTGGGTCTTCGTTTCTGTGTGAGGGCTTTCTCTAGTTGTGGCAAGCGGGGACCACTCTTCATCGCGTCGTGCGGGCCTCTCACTATCACGGCCTCTCCTGTTGCGGAGCACAGGCTCCAGACGCGCAGGCTCAGTAATTGTGGCTCACGGGCCCAGTTGCTCTGCAGCATGTGGGATCTTCCCAGACCAGGGCTTGAACCCGCGTCCCCTGCATTAGCAGGCAGATTCTCAACCACTGCGCCACCAGGGAAGCCCTGTCCTGTATATTACGTGTCATTTTCTCTAGCTGCTTTGAAGGCATTTTTCTTAAGTTGTGGTATTCAGCAATTTCATTTTGGTATGTCTGGTGTGTGTGTTTTGTTTTTTAGTTTTTTCTTTGGAGTTCACTGAATTTCTTGAATATCTAAGTGTATGTCTTTCAGGAAATTTGGGCAATTCTGGCCATTATTGCTTCAAAATTTTTTTTCTGCCCTAATATCTTTCTCTTCTGTTTCTGGGACTTCAACAGCACGAATGGTACTTCTTTTGATGTTGTCACATAGATCCCTGAGGCTCTATTCTTTTTTTTTTCAACCTTTTCTCATTCTCTTCTTCAGACTGAATGCACATCATTGATCTATCCTCAAGCTCAGTAATTCTTTCCTCTTTCATCTGCATTCTGTTATTTGAGTCCAGCCAGTGATTTTTCTTTTTTTTTAAATTCCATTTTGTTTTAGTTTCTATTTCTACACTGAGAAATTCTATCTTTCCATTAATTTAATGAAACATTTTTGCAGTAGTTACTTTAAAATATTTGTCTGATAATTATACTATCTAGGTTTTCCCAGGTTCAGCATCTGATTGTCTTTTCCCTTAAGAACTGGTCAAATATCTCTAGCTCTTTTTATGTTGAGTAACTTTGGACTGGACCCTGGATATTTTCAATATTATGTTGGGCAGACTCTCTTTCCTTTAAGAATCCTCAGGAGAACACTGATTTTTTGTTTTGTTTTATTTTTCTGGGCAGCCAACTGAGTTAGGTTCAGAGAATGTTCTGACAGTACAATTTTCAGTTCACTTTTCAAAGCTTATGCCTCTTTGAATTTGTCTCACGCATGTACTACTCAGAGATTAATCTAAGAACTGGGCCATGTCTAAATACATGGGAAGTTCTCAAAGACTGTGCTGTGTTGCTTTCTTTCTGTCCTGTGTGTGAGCACTCACTCCTGTGAGTGAGCCCAAACCTGTGTTGATTCACACATAGAATTACGGTACCCACCTTCTCTAACTCTTTCCTCTCCAGGATTCCCTCTGCAGTCTTCAACCTATATAGGCCCCATTTACTGTTTCTTTTCTTCAGAAATATGGGGTTCCTGAGTATTGTGGGTTGAATTGTGTCCCTCCCTCCAAATATGTTAAAGACCTAGCCACAGGCACTTGTGAACAGAGTCTCTGAAAATGTAGTAAAGATTTAATTTAGATGATGTCCTACTGGAATAAGATGGGCCCTTAATCTAATATGACTGGTGTCCTTAGAGGAGGAGAAGAGACACAAAGATAGACACATACAGAGATAAGAACACCATATTTCTGAAGACAGAGGCACCAGGGAGAAAATGACCATGTGATAATGCAGGTAAAAATTGGAGTGATATCTCTACAAGCCGAGGAACACCAAGGAGTGCTGTAAACACCAGAAGCAGAAGAGGCGTGGAAGGATTCTTCCCTCCAGGTTTCAGAGGGACCTGCTGACACCTTGATATTGGACTTCATGCATCCAGAAATGTGAGACAAATTTCTGTTGTCTTCAGCCACCCAGTCTTTGGTTCTGTGTTATGGAATCCCTAAGAAACTAATACATTACATTTTTATCTCTTGCAATGCTGTCCTAGAAGGCAGCTCTGTGACAGTGCCTATACTCTGGGCAGATCTAAGAGAGGAAAGGGGAAAAAGTATAACCTGGTAACATCACTTTTGTATGGATCGTATTTCCAAGTTTTGAAACCCCTTTACAATCTGCCTGCTTTTGTTTAAGAGCCCTGACAAATTCATTAGTATGCAACAGACTTACACCAACATATGGAAAAAGGACTCATCTTTAACTTTTAATTTCTGGAATTAAATCCATTATTCTATCCCACTTATTTTAGATTTTATTCCCAAATTATAGTTATTTCTGTCATATATTTTAATCCAAAAATTTAATAGGATTACCTTCTTTGCCCTTCTCCAATTCATTTAAAAATATATGAAAAGGGCAAAAACAAAGATCCATTAAATGTCATTAAAAATAAATCCTTCTCCTAGTTAGATGTCAATTTTAATTAGCCTTTGGCATCAAAGCCATAAGGAAAATATGAATTGATTAGCTGGTGCCTCTGCTAGCCCACATCAAGGATCTCATAAAATATTTTTATCAGGGACTCTTTATATATTCAATACACAACATATCTGAAAGTTCATTTTGCTCTACCAATAATTGTATGGCACATACACACAAAAAGGAAATAATGCTAGTGTAGTATAACTTGCACATACTATAGCAATTGTGTATTTTTGATACAATGTATTCTAATATCCAATGAAAAGTTACTCAAAATTTTGTCTCTATGGTTAAGTAAATTTGGGATATTCTGGGCAATAAAATGATAAAGAGATGAGTTTTATAAACTTCATGCATTCTCTGAGCCTTTTTATGTTAGTATGAAAAAATGCTCATGTAAATACACACACACACACACACACACACGGCCGAATTTTATAAACGTTTTTGACCAAGGAATTATTTTTATGAAAATATTTATTTATTAATATTTGAGGCAAAATTAGTGTTTTTTGAAATATGTTTCAGAATTACTCTTATAGGTAATCCTGTTGATTATGTTAACTCCTAATGATACCTGTTTTCCTTTTACCCACTTTTATATTTTTTTACTTAGTGTTCATAAAAATTTAAGGATAATTATTTGAGTTTGCCAACAAGTTTCAAACATAATGCCAGGTATTATGTAGTTTCCAAACTACTTTTTTTTAATTGTAGAGAATTTGCTAAAAACCAGTCATGTGGCACCACTGCAGTTCATAACTGCAAAGGTTCTGAACAATGATTGCTCTAGTTCAATTAGTCCCCTATGCCCTGCCAGTTTCTATATGTCATTTGTATGAGTTGGAAGACTAACTCTTAGCAAACAATTCTGATGTTTCATGACCTCTTCAAATATATTGGGATTTATTTCACTCTTATTCAGGATGAAGTTGTACTTTCTCCATAGAGATGTTTTTATTATTACACCATTTCCCCCAACTAACCAATTTTCCTTTCTGTTTTTCTTAGAATCTCATTGCTGAGACTCTTCTCCTTTTATTGTCTTTACCCTTATTCCTCTTATAGATGTCAGTTTCTAGGGTGTATGTCATTTATTTGTATTAACCATCTTAATATATGATCTTCTAAAATCAGAGATAATCAGTTAACTCCATATGCAGGCCTAATGATTGCATTAGATTCAAACCCACTGAGCTAATTTACCTTTTCATTGTCTGAACTGTATTTTAGAGGTTACCGTAACTCTTAAACCTCTTCTTTTTTGAAATCACTAATCAAAAAAATACTTTTACTTACTGAATTTTTAAACATAAATATTGTGTCAGTTGCATTCCTAAAAACTAGAATATTGTTTTAAATGTTTGGTGCATGGATCGCCTAAATAAAAATATCTTTAGTGATTATTAAAAGTTCCAGACTGATCCTAGGCCTACTGAATCACGTTCTCTAAAGAAGAGAATCTAGTATTTGAATTTTTAGCAAGCATTTGACTGCTAACAATTGAGAACCATTGGTCAAGGATTACACTTTATTTTTTCTCTGTTACTATGTCCAGTAATAATTAAATTACATGGCTTCTTCCTATTTGATTTATTTCTTTTGAAAAATAATGAAAATCTTCTATTCCAGTCTTGTGTACTACCCAACAGTGTTTGTAAAATTGATCTAAAACACCTTCAGTTATTAAAATATATTCTCCTCTACCAAGTTACCATGAATTTAATGCTCATATAGTCTCTTTCATTGCTTGGATCCTCAAATAATTTTTTTTTTTAATTCTTGTGACCCTCACACTATACCAAATGTTTTATTCTTTATTTATGTATTATCTTCTATACTATTCTATTACATTAGGTTCAATTTTTTTTTAAGCTGAGAAGTATGTCTTTAGAAATTCATTTTTGAATGCTAGAAGCAAATTGCAGAATATTTTGTACATAGAAGATGCTCAATATATTTGATAAATTGAATTGAATTTGCCTTATTTCCTGATAATTTCTTCTCATTTTTAGAAGGCGGTTGCTTCACTAGGGTTCGGTAGGGTTTTAATGTCTCATCTGCATTCATAACATCTTACTAACTCTTTTGATCTTGTGTATGTGAGGTTTTTTTTCCCTTGACTCTTAAGATGCATGCCAACCTTTGCCAGGAACTTCTCTATCATTTCTGTATCATGAACAATGCGATTCTACTGCATGATGCACAACTTACTGCTTTATTTACTGTTAAAATGGTGTGTCTAAAAGTATGGTCATTTGTGGTACTTCAACAAAAAATTTTTGTGCTAATATCAATTTGGAAAATAATGAACTGAAAAAAGTTAAAATGATTTTTTACTAGACAACTCTCCAGGTTTTGTACTGTATTAATCAATCAATAAATACAGTTTTTAGTCTCTTAAATTTATTAAACCCAAGAAAAACAAAATAAATTAAAATAAAATGAAAAGAGAATCTTTTTTCACTATATACATCTCCCAGAACAGTATTACCTTAATTATAAACATTTAGTGTTAGTAACTTAGTAAATCAGTATTCAGTAAATTAATAAATTGATTTTTGGGATGTATTAGAAAATCAAAAAACAAAATGAAACAAAACTACCAAATAATCTTTAAAATATTTGCTTAGAGAATACTGTTTCTTGATTTAAAAATAAAAAAAAAACAGAAAAAACAGAAAATAAAAACTTCACAAGGGATTCAGGGGCACCATAGTAGGGTTATAAATTCTGCAATATTCATTCAGCAGATATTTATGTTCTGTTTTATAAATAATTATTTCTACCCAAAATGTTTTCAGTAATAATGAAAAATGAATCCATTCCTCATCAGTTCTCCTTAGGATCAACAACTCACACTATGATTTCATGCCATAGGATAATCCATTGTAACTAATTATAATCATGATTAAAACTAACATTTAGCCAATTCCCTGGCGGTCCAGTGGTTATGACTCTGTGCTCTCAGTGTTGAGGGCCCAGGTTCAATCCCACGTCGGGGACCTGAGATCCCACAAGCTGTGTGGTTCAGCTAAATAAATAAATCTAACGTTTAATTGATCTTTTTTCCCCCTCATCTTCTGGACTAGAAATAATATTTTTAAAAATTTTAGGGGCTTCCCTGGTGGCGCAGTGATTGACAGTCCACCTGCCGATGCAGGGGACACGGGTTCGTGCCCCGGTCCGGGAAGATCCCACATGCCGCGGAGTGGCTAGGCCCATGAGCCTGGCCACTGAGCCTGCGCATCCGGAGCCTGTGCTCCGCAACGGGAGAGGCCACAACAGTGAGAGGCCCGCATACCGCAAAAAAAAAAAAAAAAAAAAAGTTATATTCCTAAACTTCTTACATAATGATAAATAAACATTGAACATAATGGATGATTACTTAATTCTAACTCAAACATAGAGTCAATAAATCACAGATACTCCCTGGATTTAATTTTCATACACATAGAGTTTACAACCTCCCTAGTTAACAATATATACAGTTTTATGATTTCACATTTATAGAAAAAGATTCATTACTAGAAATTGAAAAAAATGTTTAACTTCTCTCAATAGGCATTATGCCATTATTTATGTTAAATTATTGTTGAAATAATAGTTTGTGGTGTTCATTTATTCACTGAGCTGAGTATCCTCATATTCCTTCCCACTGAAGGATCCAATCAATATTAATCTATTCATTATTCCCTATCTTACCTATTTGTATCAACCTTCTTCATGGAGAAATTCCCAGTTCTGCAATAAATCATTCATTATAATTTTTTATTGCCTCTTGACAATGTGAGTTCACAATTAATTGGGAGTCAAATTAAGGGCTGATAATGAAATTAATCAAAATGTTACAAATGTAAGGCTCAATGCTTGGGAAGATTGTTCAAAATGAAGCTGAATCCTTTGAGAAACAGAAGCATTTGTCAGCCACTTCCAATATTTAAAAATGTTTTAATGCCATATATAGATGATGCCATCCTTAGGAAATTTAATCTCATAAGAAATGCTATTTTGAGCCCTCTTCAATACTCCATTAGTACTTTGAATAAAAGGCAGATTTTTGCTTATAATTTTGATGAACATTCAGCCAGACTCATCAAAAAAAAAGAAAAAGGGAGAGGGCCCAAAATCAATAAAATCAGAAATGAAAACGGAGAAGTTACAACCACACAACAGAAATACAAAGGATAATAAGAGACTACTACAAAAAACTGTGTGCCAATAAAATGGACTACTTAGAAAAAATGGACAAATCCTTACAAAGGTACAATCTCCCAAGACAGAACGAGGAAAAAATAGAAAATATGAACAGATCACGTACCAGTAATGAAATTGAAGCAGTAATTTAAAAACTCCCACCAAACAAAAGTCCAGGACCAAATGGCTTCACAGGTGAATTCTACCAAACATTTAGAGAAGAGTTGTTACCTATCCTTCTGAAATAATTCCAAAAAATTGCAGAGGTAGGAACACTACTGAACTCAATATAAAAGGCCACCATCACCCTGATACCCATACCAGACAAAGATATCACACAAAAAAAGAAAATTACAAGCCAATATCATTGATGAACACAGATACTAAAATCCTCAACAAAATATTAACAAACTGAATCCAACAATACATTAAAAGGATGATACACCATGATCAAGTGGGATTTATCCCATGGATGCAAAATGTTTTCAATATTCATAAATCAATGTGATACACTACATTAACAAATAGAAGAGCAAAAACCATATGATCATCTCAATAGATGCAGAAAAAGCTTTTGATAAAGTTCAACATCCATTTATTATAAAAAATCTCCAGAAAGTAAGTATAGAGGGAACCTACCTCAACATAATAAAGGCCATATACAACAACTGACAGCAAACATCATTCTCAATGGTGCAAAACTGAAACCATTTCCTCTAAGATCAGGAACAAGAAAAGGATGTCCACTCTCACCACTATTATTTAGCATAGTTTTGGAAGTCCTAGCCATGGCAATCAGAGAAGGAAGAGAAATAAAAGAAAGCCAAATTGGAAGAAAAAGAAGTAAAACTGTCACTGTTTGCAGAAGACATGATACCATACATAGAAAATCCTACAGATGCTACCAGAAAACTACTAGAGCTCATCAATGAATTTGGTAAAGTTGCAGGATGCAGAATTAATACACAGAAATCTTTTGCATCCCCATGCACTAACAATGAAAGATCAGAAAGAGAAATAAAGGAAACATCCCTATGCACTAACAACGAAAGATCAGAAAAAGAAATCAAGGAAAAAAATCCCATTTACCATCTCATCAAAAAGAATAAAATACCTAGGAATAAACCTACCCAAGGAGACAAAAGACCTATACTCAGAAAACTACATGACAGTGATGAAAGAAATAACAGATTACACAAATAGAGGAAGAGATATACCATGTTCTTGGGTTGGAAGAATCAATATTGCGAAAATGACTCTACTACCCAAAGCAATCTACAGATTCAATGCAATCCCTATCAAATTACCAATAGCATATTTTACAGAACTAGAACAAAATATTTTACAATTTGTATGGAAATACAAAAGACCACAAATAGCCAAAGCAATCTTGAGAAAGAAAAACGGAACTGGGGGAATCAGGCTCCCTGACTTCAGAATATACTTAATTGATACAAAGCTACAGTCATCAGGACAGTATGGTACTGGCACAAAAACAGAAATATACCTCATTGGAACCAGACAGAAAGTTCAGAGATAAATACATGCACCTACGGCCACCTAATCTATGACAGAGGAGGCAAGAATATACAATAGAGAAAAGACAGTCTCTTCCATAAGTGGTGCTGAGAAAACTGAACAGCTATATGTAAAAGAATGAAATTAGAACACTTCCTACCACCATACACAAAAATAAACTCAAAATGGATTGAGGAACTCAATGTAAGGCCAGAAACTATAAAACTCTTAGAGGAAAGCATAGGCAGAACACTCTTTGACATAAACTGCAGAAAGATCTTTTTCGAACCATGTCCTAGAGTAATGAAAATAAAAACAAAAATAAACAAATGGGACCTAATTAAACTCAAAAGCTATTGCACAGCAAAGGAAACCATAAACAAAAATGAAGAGACAACCCACAGAATGGGAGAAAATATTTGCAAATGAAGCAACTGACAAGGGGTTAATCTCTAAAATATACAAACAGCTCACAGAGCTCAATATGTAAAAAACAAACAACTCAATCAAAAAATGGGTTGAAGATCTAAATAGACATTTCTCCAAAGAAGACATACAGATGGCCAAAAGGCACATAAAAATATGCTCAACATCACTAATTATTAGAGAAATGCATATCAAAACTGCAATGAGGTATCACGTCACACCGTCAGAATGGCCATCATCAAAAAATCTACAAACAATAAATGCTGGAGAAAAGGGAACTCTCCTACACTGATGGTGGGAATGTAAACTGGAAGAGCCACAATGGAGAACAGTATGGAGGTTCCTTTAAAAACTAAAAATAAAGCTACCATATGATCCTGCAATCCCACTCCTGGGCATACATCTGGAGAAAACCATAATCTGAAAATATACATGCACCCAATGTTCATTGCAGCACTATTTACAATAGCCAGGGCATGGAATTAACCTAAATGTCCATCAACAGAGGAATGGATAAAGAAGATGCAGTACATATATACAGTGGAATATTGCTCAGCCATAAAAAAGAATGAAATGATGCCATTTGCAGCAACATGTAAGGATCTAGAGATTGTCATACTGAGTGAAGTAAGTCAGACAGAGAAAGCAAATATCATATGATATTGCTTATATGTGGAATCTAAAAAAAGGGTACAAATGAACTTATCTACAAAGGAGAAGTAGAGTTAAAGATGTAGAAAACAAACTTATGGTTACCAGGGTGTAAGGAAGAGGGAGGAATAAATTAGAAGATTGGGATTGACATATACACAGTACTATATATAAAATAGATAACTAATAAGGACCTACTGTAAAGCACAGGGAACTTTACTAAATATTCTGTAATGGCCTATATGGGAAAATAATCTACAAAAAGAGTGGAGATATACATATGTGTGTGTGTGTATGTATATATATATCTGATTCACTTTGCTGTACACCTGAAACTAACACAACATTGTAAATCAGCTATACTCCAATAAAAATTTTAAAACAATACATTAACAAATTGAAGAATAAAAACCATATGATCATCACAATAGATGTAGAAAAAGCTTTTGATAAAGTTCAACATCCACTTATTATAAAAACTCTCCATAAAGTGGGCATAGAGGGAACATCCCTCAGCATATTAAAGGCCATATATGACAAACCCACAGCAAATATCATTCTCAATGGTGAAAAGCTGAGAGCATTTCCTCGGAGATCAGGAAAAAGACACGGATGCCCACTCTCATCTCTTTTATTTGACATAGCTTCAGAAGTCCTAGCCACAGAAATCAGAGAAGAAAAAGAAATAAAAGGAATCCAAATTGGAAAGGAAGAAGTAAGATGACATGATACTATACACAGGAAATCCTAAAGACACCACCAGAAAACTACTAGAGCCCATCAGTGAATTCAGTAAAGTTGCTGAATACAAAATTAATATACAGGAATCTGTTGCATTTCTATACACTAACAATGAACTATCAGAAAGAGAAATTAAGGAAACAACTGCATCTACCATCACATTAAAAAGAATAAAACACCTAGGAATAAACTTACCTAAGGAGGTAAAAGAACTGTACTTGGAAAACTGTAGGACACAAATGAAAGAAATTGAAGATGACACCAACAGATAGAAAGATATATCATGTTCTTGGACTGGAAGAATTAATTTTGTTAAAATGACCATACTACCCAAAGGAATCTACACATTCAGTGCAATTCCTTTCAAAATAACAATGGCATTTTTCACAGAACTAGAACAGATAATTTTAATATTTGTATGTAAACACAAAAGACTGAATAGCCAAAACAATCTGGAGAAAGAAAAAACAGAGCTGGAGGAATCATGCTCCCTAACTTCAGACTATATTACAAAGCTACTGTAATCAAAACAGTGCTGGCACACACACACACACACACACACACACACACACACACACACACACACACAGATCAATGGAACAGAATAGAGAGCCCAGAAATAAACCCAGGCACTTATGGTCAATAAATCTGTGACAATGGAGGAGACAATATAAAATGGAGAAAGATAGTGTCTTCAATTAGTGTTGCTGGGGAAACTGTACAGCTACTTGTAAAAGAATGAAATTAGAACATTCAAATACAAAACATTCATATACAAAAATAAAACTAAAATTGATTAAAGACATAAATGTAAGACTGGACACTATACAACTCCTAGAGGAAAACATAGGCAGAGAACACTCTTTGACATAAATTGCGGCAGTAGTTTTTGTACCCATCTCCTAAAGCAAAGGAAACAAAAGCAAAATTAAACAAATGGGACCTAATTAAACTTAAAAGATTTTGCACAGAAAAGGAAACCATTGACAAAATGAAAAGACAACCTATTGAATGGGAGAAAGTATTTCCCAATGATATAACCAATAAGGAGTTAATATCTAACATATATAAACAGCTCAAATAGGTCAACATCAAAGAAATAAACAACCTGATTTAAAAAATGATTAGAAGAACTGGGGCTTCCCTGGTGGCGCAGTGGTTGAGAGTCCGCCTGCCGATGCAGGGGACACGGGTTCGTGCCCCGGTCTGGGAGGATCCCACATGCCGCGGAGCGGCTGGGCCCGTGAGCCATGGCCGCTGAGCCTGCGCGTCCGGAGCCTGTGCTCCGCAACGGGAGAGGCCACAACAGTGAGAGGCCCGCGTACCGCAAAAAAAAAAAAAAAAAATGATTAGAAGAACTGAATAGACATTTTTCCAAAGAGGAAATGCAGATAGCCAGCAGGCCCATGAAAAGATGCTCAACATTGCTAATCATCAAGGAAATGCAAACCAAAACCACAATGATATAACACCTCATAC
Source organism: Lagenorhynchus albirostris (assembly GCF_949774975.1). Classification (NCBI taxonomy): domain Eukaryota; kingdom Metazoa; phylum Chordata; class Mammalia; order Artiodactyla; family Delphinidae; genus Lagenorhynchus; species Lagenorhynchus albirostris. The sequence goes on along the minus strand of NC_083099.1, from coordinate 94,581,715 downwards.
CTGTCAGAATGGTTATCATCAAAAAGTCTACAAATAACAAATGTTGGTGATGATGTGGAAAAAAGGGAACCCTTGTACACTGTTGGTGGGAATGTAAATTGGTGCAGCCACTGTGGAAAACAATATGGAAGTTTCTCAAAAAAAAAAACCAAAAATAGAACTACCATATGACCCAGCAATTCTATTCCTGGGTAAATATCCAAAAAAAACCCCAAAAAACAAAAAACACAAAAGCACTACTTTGAAAAGATACATGCACCTCAATGGTCATAGCAGCATTATTTACAGTTGCTGAGGTAAGGAAGCAATCTAACTGTCCTTCACCATATGAATGGATAAAGAAGAGGTGGTATACATATATATATATACACATATACATATACACATAATAGAATACTACTAAGCCATAAAGAATGGAATTTTGCCATTTGAAGCAACATGAAGGGCATTATGCTAAATGAAATAAGTCAGATAGAGAAAGACAAATACTAAATGGTATCACTTACATGTGAAATCTAAACACTACAACCAAGTAGTATATAAACCAAAATGAAGCAGACTCACAGATATAGAGAACAAACTAGTGGTTACTAGTGTTGAGAGGGAAGGGGGGAGGGGCAATATAGGGGTAGGGAAAAAAGGGTTATTATGGGATTATATGAAATCATCTTTGTGAAACTTTTGAAAATTGTAAAGCACTATAGAATTTAAAGACTATTTCATTCAATAAAAAATAAACTTTAAAAAGACTGATTAAAAGGCAGATTCTGGGTTATAATTTTTGCCTTATACTTCATTTATAGGTAAAAATAATGTATTGTAACCCATCAAATAAGGTTTAGAATGTATGATTTATGATAATGTTTTCAATTTAGGATTTCCATGAAATTTCTTTCTTATAATCCTATAGGCCTTTTACAGAAACCAAATAGCATTAACCCAATTTAATATCCTTTAGAATCTAGTAGAACCTGAAACCTACTTTTACCCAATCTCCTGTAGAGTGTTTTATCATAAAAAATTTACACCTTTCTTTTTACAAGATGAGTAATATGTAAAAGCTCAAATAAAACCAGTCCTTTCAGTAGATGAAATTAAATTGGTCTTTGAAATTAATTCTTTTTCCTCACTTTAAATCCATAGATTAAATATGACAGAAATTTTTATATATAACCCTATCATTCATGTTACTATGAATTTTTATTGCATTCCTTAGGTATTAATAGTTTTCATATTGGTCTGGACAATTCACTGTAATGCGTTGTTCAATAAATCAATTAGAATGTTCTCTGTGTAAGCAATTTAGTGATAGTCAACCCAAATTTTTAAAAACTAAGAAGTTAAAAAATTATTTAATCAGCAAAGTAGGAAAAATTGTTGAAGTGTTAATGCATTTTGATGAAGCTTCTTTGGTTTAACTAAGTCGACTGAGTTTCATTTTTCCTCTGTCAGGTGCCTTCTTCTGATGATTTTTTTCTTAAATCTGAGCACATCTATATTTCTCTTTATTCATGCCAGTTCTTCAATTACCTTTGATGCTGTGCCTTTAAGTAATAGGGCTAAGCATACAACAACAAAAAATTACCATATTTGTTTAGTAGTAGCTGTCATTAAAGGTACATAGATTACTTAACCTGCATAACAAGAGATACAATAACAAACATACTTACAAGGAATAATCATTACGATTTCTCCACTGGAAAAGAGTAGGGGTTGAATCACTGAACAATAGAACCATGAGCATCTTTATAAAGCATGAGGGAAGCATGTAGTCTTCCTCCTTGGGGAGGGATGGATGGGTCTGGCATGATTTTTTTTTTTTTTTTTAATTAGGAACTCTCTTTGAGTTGAACCCATAATACTAAGCCTATAAATTCATCTGAAAAATAATAAACAATAAGTAGCCATGGTCTTGAAAATACCAAGTATATAACATGTACATGGTTATAAATTTGTCTGAACGGAAGCTTGATGTGGTTGTTTTGATATTATGCCTATTAATTACCAATAATTAAATTTCAAGGTCAGGAAAGAATACTGACCCAAGTCAAGTCTCTCTTGAAATAAAATAAAATTCTTTGGCCTTTATCCATTATATGAACAGAATCTGGATCTAAATTTTTTAATCTATTAAAATGGTAAGTTGTCACACACTATGTGTGTTGTGAAGCTTGATAGAAATGCAGGATATAGCAACATGAGGTAGAATGGAAAAAACAATTTTAGATTGAAGAAAACGGTAAATCAGAGTCAAGATGATAAAAATGATTGAGAAAAGCTTGATTCACAGATTTTCGATAGGTTTCTTCATTCTTTCAGAGCTTGACATCTTATTAGATTTCAAGAGATCTTTTAAAAATTCAACTTCTTAAAAAATAATATATCTCTTTGAAGGTAGGAAATAACATGTTTAATATCTACTATGAAATACGATTTTCATGAATTTCAAAAACATCCAATAAATAAATATTTACTAATAGCAAATTGGGATGATATAAGACTTAATTTCTTATTTCTCTACTTCTTTATAACATCTACCAAATTATCAGCAGATGCTGGCAAAATAACTAATGATATATAAGAAGACTCATAAAGAACAATCCTAAAATATTCATTAGAAGTGGCAGTTTCTAGAAGAAATGAATTGTTAAGAATCTACAATACTCATTCTAAAGCAAGCACAGAAGTTTTAAATGCAGCAGTCTGGTTCTTGCATCATGGCATGTGGCTGATTTGCATGAAGCTATAAATTGGGAATAACTGAGACAGAGAAAGCTTGTGACATCAAAGGTAAAATCTTCAACCAAAATACTGATTTGGTAGAAGCTGGAAACTTAAAATTGGAAGGTGAGGTTGTCAAAGTAATGTACTTGGTATTCCATCACTGTTGATCCGGAGGGAGAAAAATCACAATAAGCAAAGCAGTCGAAATGCAAGCACTCAGAGGAAGGAGAAGCAGCCAGAGGCATGAATTATCCTTGCACTGCACTGGGGAACCAGCCACTGAATAATTGAGAATTGACTTCTGTTGAATGTTGAATTTCCACTGTGTGCATGAGCTTTGGAGCCCTTAGGTAAAGAGTTAATTTATACAGATTAAATCAATCAATAAAAGATAAACATAAGGAATATATAAAAACCCATCTTCAGATAGAAATTGTGCTCTTAAGGTTTGTTTAGTTGAATTCATTTTGGGAGACAAGCTGGCAAACTCTTCTGGTTTTCAAAATCAAGTATCTAAGATACTCTCCTCCATAACACAGGAGAAAATTAGCAAACAGTGCCGAGAATTCATTTATGTACTTAGAAACTATTCTTCAAGCTCATTCAAAATGTAGTTTTGGAAACGATAAACTACAGCAGCAGAAGGGTTATAATTCATGAGGCATATATTTTATCCATTTAATATGTGATATTTGTTTTATTCCAGTCTAAATACTGTTTTACTTGGGATTTTTTTTTTTTTTTGCATCACAAGTTTAAAAGTGTGTGATGATAATAATTTGTTCCTTCTATAGCTATTTATTTAAAATTTTTATTCCTAAACTCAATTTATAAAACACTATTGCTCTCTTGTATCATAATTATTTTATTTTTAAATTATTGTTGATTTATCTTATAATCTTTATTTTGCAGTTTCTCTCATGAAATTCATGGTAGGGAAATATTAAATTACCTCAACAGGCTCCCATATGATGAAGTCCATTGCAGAATGGAAATTAAAGCTTTGAATTAAAGGCTAACTCCCCTGGAAAATATATACAGCTCCTTTTAGAACTTTTTCACTTGCCTTTTATAACTAGTCAATTAGCTATACATACTTAAGATCCACAGACATTTTCCTGGAATGAGGGAGGATCAGAAAATGTGGGTAGAAAAAGGTTGCAACATGTACAAAACCACTAAGAATATTATTAGGCCCTTGCCTCTTTAAGGTACCACCTATGATTTTGCTCTTCTGTTTTTCTCAGTTTCATAGAAGACATCTGATTTGCTATATTACATCTGTATAATCTTCATGGAATACAAGGCTTTCTTTTCTATATTATGATTATTAATACTTGACATGCATTATTTTCTCCTTTCCTTTCCTGGATAGTTTACCATTTCTATAAAGTTAATAGCTCATAAAAAGCTCATAATTCTGTCATTTTCATGTAATATTTTGTAATACATAAATAAAATTGTAAGGCCTTCCATGCAATTGTAAGGAATATAATCATACACTTTTAGAACTTTAACTGGTCTTAGCATCTCTAGTCCATCCATTTTGTCTTCTAATGAAGAGAAGCAGGTTCATGGATTTGTGAAATTTTCATGCTTATCCAAGTTAATAAAAGAACCAGATTTAGAATCCAGTCCTCAGAATTTTTAAGTTAAAGCTGCTTATAAAGTAATATCCAATTCTTTGTGTGCTGTTTTCATAGTGAAAGACATGAAATTGAAGGAGTAATCATAGTAGCAGTATGCTTATCAATCTGTTTTTTATCATGGCACATGTGGGGAAAGAAGTGAGATAGTTCACGGTGAGAAGAAAGACCCAAGGGTTCCAGCTACCTCACACTCCACCCCATTATCCCAAGGACTGTAGTAATAAATACTTCATTATTTCACTCAGCACACAAGCATGCTATGGCACATGATTTGAGAAGCTCTACTGAACTTATAAAAGATTATAAGGTTTTAATTCAATCTAAAGAATGCTTTAGGATTTTCATTCTCTGTAAATTAGTACTATTAAACTAGAAATGAAAGCACAATGGCCTTAATAGTTTAAATCATTATTGAAGATTATATAGAAAGGTCCATTCAGCTAAGCATTTCCTCTGGCTACCACCATTTTGAAAGGTAAAGAGGAGGAGTATACTATGAATGCTGTTTTAAGTTTAAAGGGAGTTATGTTCATAGTTAAAGCTAAGCTTTGGTCAGAACACCTTAGTACACATTTCAGGGAATTTGAAGATAAAAGAAAATGTAGAAACAAAACTTTGTAAAGCAAAAAGTGACATCATTAGATCTGTTTTAATAAGATGATTCTTCTGTATTGCACAGAATGGGTAAAGTGGAATTAAGCTCAGTGGTTGATTGCTTGAATTCATGTAATACCACCGTGAGTGGTAGATAAGTAGAAATATTTCGTAGATATTTTGGCAGTAGGTGAGATGCAGAAGAAAAGGAAGAGAAAAATGCCAAAGGTGGATGCTTTTACATCAAATTTTCACAAGCAGGAGGATGTTAGGGGACACTCATCGAAAAGAAGAGGAAGATTAATTGGGGGAGAGAAATTGATGAAGTAATTGTACATAATTGTTTTGAATTGATTTGAGAACTACTAACTAAAGATAGTAAGTAGCCAGGCATAGATAGAGGAAAGAGGTGAAGGCCCGAGCTGAAGATTTTGTAGTCACTGAAATGAGATCACGCAAGGAGAATGCTTAGAAGGCAAATATGTTATAACGAAGAGTGATGAAAAAACAACATAATGGGATGGGTCAATAAAACAAGCCTACAAAGAAATCTGCAAAGGAGAAGGCATAGAGTTCAAAGAAAAATCAAAACAAAGAAAAGTTTTTAAGAAGTAGTGTGGATTCTACTAATCACTCATTGACCTATACTGGATCATTAGATCCTGGTTTAGACTGATAAAAATTACAAAAACTGTGATTGCTTTACAATTATTAAGCAATTCCTGAGTGTTAGGCATTGAGCAAAATTTTTGAAATCCATTATTTTAACTATCTCACAAAGGTATGAAGAATAAACACAAAGATTATTACTCCCATTGTACAGACAAGGAGACTCACAGCCGTAAGAATAAATAAAATCCATACAGTAGAAATATGTATCCAGATTTGTCTGATCCCAAAATCTGTGCTTTTTAACTGCTTTGTTGATATTTATCCAAATATGGAATTTAAACAATTTGTATCAAAATCACCTACAGACCTGCTAGTAAATAAATACATAGTAGATTTCTGGGTCCCACTTTAGAACTACTGAAGAATCCAGATCTCTGCAGGATGACATTGTAATAAGCAGCACAAGTGATTCTTAAAATTTGAGAAACACTGCAGTATGCTAATAACAATATTTCTCAGAGTGTTCTGCAAGTCACTGAGGTTCCTAGTGATGTATTAAATAGTCCTCTGACAATTTGGTAAATGTAGAGAGAAAATTATTAATAGAAGTTTGAATAATTTTCTTCATACATTTGAAAAGAACGGTTAATTGTGATTTTTACAGAGTTCCATATTTTTATAATTGCTATGTTTTTAAATTATGTGCATAGATTTTAAGAACTGTGTCAGTGCATTTTAGTAAATACATATATATGTCATTTGCATTTGTTTACATTTGTAAAATTTAAAATGATCACTGCTTCTTTTGTGTTGAATTATGGTTATTTGCAAAAGTTAGGATGAATTAACCTCTAAATATTCTGATTTCACACAAGCAATGAAAAAATACAATTAGGAGTTGCCAAAATGACTATCTAAAAATGGGATTTATTGTTATTTATCTCTATCACTACATTTTTGTAATTTCCTATTGTAAAACAAAATCATCTAAGCTTTCTAATCACCTTCTATGGTAAACTGAGATTTCCCATAAGTATTCCAATGAGGAACAGATAATTTTGTCACTAAATGAAAGGAAATAGCAACTTGAAGAAAGGTATTATAAGTTTGCATACATCATAGTCAAAAGATTTACAAGGCAGGCTTCCCTGGTGGCGCAGTGGTTGAGAGTCCGCCTGCCGATGCAGGGAACAAGAGTTCGTGCCCCGGTCTGGGAAGATCCCACATGCCGCGGAGCGGCTGGGCCCGTGAGCCATGGCCGCTGAGCCTGCGCGTCCGGAGCCTGTGCTCCGCAACGGGAGAGGCCACAACAGTGAGAGGCCCGCGTACCACAGAAAAAAAAAAAAAAAAAAAAAAAAAGATTTACAAGGCATTACCAATAGCAGAAAATCTTGCTACTATGTGAATGAAAATGGTTACACCTGAACACTAGTTTTATTTTACTTTATTTGTCAAGAGCAGTTGGAGTTTGTGGTGAGAATGTTCAGTCACAGAATTTATCTCTTGGTGGTGTCACTGGCACATCAAATATAAAAATTGATGAGACATTATTAGGCAATCTTATAAACCATATATAAATGCTGAAACCAAAAATGAAGAAATATTTTCAGAGCAGACTTTGACAATTAAAGAGAGAGAGAGAGAGAGAGAGAGATCAGGAATCCATTAACCACTGTCTTGCAAGAGGAAATATTCAGCCTTCTAGATTTTGCATGTAACAGTCTCATTGATTTGGCATTGACAAGCTATTGACTGATCATTGAAAATAGTCCTGAGTGAGAAAGCTTTCAACATATTTCAGATCAATCTTCAATTGGGATATCCAAGCATATCTGACAAGGTGACCTAATATTACTAACTTCCTCAAAAGCCTGTAATTTTAGGCAAACATTTAAATATAAAGTTAAAGAAACAAAATTAATCGTATAAGGACTCTGATGTTTGGCTGATCACCACTAAAATATTACCCAACCCTTGTCATAAAGTAATTAAACTCGTCTGATCTAGAATGTGTTGAATGCAGATTTATAGTTAGACGTACCAGAGAGCCTGCTAATCAAATACAGTAAGGATGAGGATTATCAAATGTTTATATTAAAAAGGATATTCATGGCTGGGTCTAAATGCATACCAACAGAGCACATCCCCTTAATATAAACACTTCTTTATATACGGTGCTAAAACAAAGTTCAAAATAAGTCATTCAAAATATAAAAATACAGAGATGACATCACAGCTCAAACAGTAGTACTGATCTCTAAAAAACTAGAGTTGTAATACAACTCCTATTTACCAATAGGAAGGTAGTAATATTCTAATTTCAATGGTCTGAATGGGAAGAAAAAATTGCAGCTTTGGGAATGATCAAGATAAGCAAAACTTCAAGACAGCAATATTAGAAAACTATCTAAGGTAATGTCATAGTATGGTGTATTCCACATAAGACCATAATTCTTACTTAGACTTTACAAAATTCATTATATTTGGGAACAGTAGCTTCAGAAATATGTTCTATTTCAAATTTTCTAAAATACAATTTAAAAAATCTAGTGGGAAAAAAGTTATCTTTGACAAGACTACACATTAAAAAACATGTTTCTTTCTGTTTTATTTTATTTCTTTTTGTTGTCTTGATGTGATGGAATCATGTATAATAATGTAGTAGCTTGTTCATCTGATAGGGGTGGAAGCTGTAGTATATACAAGGACAACCCTTATATACTTACATATTATTCTATATGCTAACCATTTAATACGTAACATTACAAATATGACAAGACAAACTTTATTAGACTTTGATTTTATGTTGTTTATATTGGTGATTAAAGTATGCATTGAATATGAATGCATATAAAATTTTATATAATGTAAAGTCATATTAATTCATATGAAATTGAATTACTAAAACTTAGAAATAAAATAATTTTATAGTGAATGAAGCCTTTTTAATATTGGGGTCTTCTGAAAGAATTTTTGCTTCTTTAAATTGTTTCTTGGTGCATAAATGTTTTGAATGACTTACCTAAATAATTACGTGTGGAATTTATCAGATCCCTTTTTAGATGATGTTTGTTTGAGTTAAAAGTGCATCTATATGAGGAAGACCACTGGAACTGAAATGCAAAGTAGAGCCAATGTGGGGTTCTGGAACTGGGAATATTTTATATTCATCAGGACACCATATTTCAAGAAAAATAACTCTCTTCTGTTATCTAGGTCTTAAATCTCAACTCTCTACACATCCCCATTTGTAGGTCAATATTTCTTTAAAAAATGACACAACAGTGCTCACTGGTCTCACTTGAAATTCATAATTTTGACTCTTGTATGAGCACTCAACACTGTCAGCAGCTCACATAAATATTTGCCTAGTGGGCTTTCCTTCCCAACCGCTGAGAAGGCTATTTCAAACTACCTATTCCTTACCAAATCATTTCTCAATCCTCTGTCAATTCTCTCAGCTAAAGATTTTGCCTTTCATTTCATTAAAAAAAAAAAAAAGGGAATTGAAGAAAGTTCTTATCTTCTCACAATCAAATCAGTTAAAAACCCACATCTGTATCTAAAAAATTTTTCCTTTGCTACTGTGCCTTTGCTCCAAATTTTCATTTATTTAATTTCTGTATTCCAATTCCTCTAGAACACTCAATATCTTGGTTATGGTGATGACACTGTTTCTTTTCTGTATCATCGAGTTTTCAGTCTTTGGAGTCATGCCCACCAGCATACAATATATTTTATTTTTAGGTCTTGTATATTTATAAGCTAATGAACTAAAAAGATCTCTCTTGACCATATTCTTACTTCGAAAATTGTTTCATCCCCTCATGAGCAAAACATCCAATCAAGCTGTATGCAGTCAATGTCTCAGCTTTCTCACCTTCCCACTTCATCTTCTCCAATTCAATGAAACTGCTCTTTGTCACAGTCATCAGAGACTTTCATGTTGTAATATCCAATGCTCATTTTTGACTTGTAACTAATCCCACCTCTAAGCAGCATAAGACATAGTTGACCACTTGCTATTTTCTTGAGCCATTTTTCGATCATGGTTACCATAACAACGTAATACTCTGATTTTCTTCCTATCTCAAAGTTCTCCTCATGCCCCATTTTTTTTTTCCTTCTTGCTTATGGTCAAATTCTAAATATTGCTATGTCTCAAGACTCTGCCCTGGAATTCCTTTTTATCTCTATATCATGTTCAGAAACAGAGAGAAGGCCAGTGAGGTAGAATAACACGTTCATGAAAGTCAAGCTTGAAATGATGTCTTTTATAATTTTTTATTTACATAGAAACTAGAATGATCATTTTCTTATTCAAAATCTCTAATAATTTTGTACTTAACCTGGACTACAATATAAACATCTTACACATTTCTTATAAGGCTTATGGTCATGCCCTGACTGTGTCTCCAACTTCACATCACGGTATTTGTGTTTACTGTCTTTGTCAGGTATGGACTTTCCTCAGTTCGTCACAAGGTTGGATCCTTTTGAATAGTCAGATACTAGCTCAGTCTCCTCTAATTAGGAGAAATTAGACTACTCTATTGAAGACTTTCACTTCTTTTTCTCCACCGTTATTGCCCTTTATTCTAAGCCTCGCTTTTACTCTCTCTTAGGACCTATTTCTATTGAAATGATCTTGATTATTTGCTTACCTACTTTTGTCTTGTTCTAGAACATAAGCTTTTCTGTCTGCATTGCCCATGTTTAAAAAAATTACTGGTAAAATACCTGGCACATAACAGTGATCAATATATAGCTGGTTATAAATAGCTTGAAACTTCTAAAATTTTAATATTGAAACATTTTGGAAATAATGTTAAGTTTGAATAAAATGAGTAATGTTTTTAGGTTAGGAAAGTAAAAACTAATATTGCTTATATTCTAAAAAAAATTGTGAAGGGCATGGTTATAGTAAACATTCTCTTTTTCACTCTTTCTCAATATAATAAAATTTTGAAGGGTCTATTCCATGAACTTTTCCTCAAGTTCATTTGCCTAAAGGTAAATTTGGGGTGCTGCACATGTTATATTGCAGGTTAGGAAACTGACCTGTGACAGGTAACTCCACACATAGTAGAGATAGAAGGTTAGGATGGTAAACTCACACTTAAAAGGATCTTGAAAGAAAATTTGACATAAAATAATTAAGAATCATTGTAAGTTTTAAAGAGCAGAACAACATGAAAAATACTAGGTGAGAATAGTACATCAAGTATAAGTTGAGAAATGAATTGGAGGGAAATCTATGGAAAGTCTCTGTACTATAAGTAAACAGAAAAATCTACACATATTACTTTGGAATTTAACTAAGATTGGCAGTTATTTAGGACATGGAAAAGGCAGGCCAAATTTTAAAAGGGACATAGAATTTTGGGGACTTACTAATAACTTAGATGTCGATAAGGACGAGGACAAGGAGAATAAGAGGTTTTAGTTTTGAGCTTTGGGCAACTAGAGAAGGATCATACCAGTGAGACAGGAGAAGGGCAATATCCAGGAATAATGATATCTTATGGGAAACATGACAAATTCAGTTTTCAATTTCAATGTTAAGATTTGACAGTGCATTAAAATTAAACTAACATCATGTCTGAGACAGAACAGTGGTGCTATCAATAAAGAAGGATTAAGCCTCTCTTCCTTTCCATAACCTCCAGGCAAATTCAAACTCTGTCTACTTGTCCATTATCCTTATCTTCCATTTAAACCACATTGTTTTTTCATTATTGGACATCAAACATGTGCTAAGTACTTTCAGGCACTCTTAAAATTTACTTAACTCACTAAAAACACCACTTGCCCTATAATTATATTACAGCAGGCTAGAGTAAGGTAATGAGGTAGCTGCTGTACCTAGCTACTGCTTCCTTTCTCTTCATAAACAGTTGTAGGTTTCAGATCTATTACACTCCAAACAGCTTGGTGTTCCTTTAAAACATGGTTTTATTTTTAATAGAATTCAGTAATCCCTCCCCTCTCTCACATTTTGCCACCAATATCAGAAGCATTCCCTAAGTCAGTGTGCTTCACAGGCATGGATATCGAATCACTATTAGGGGAAACATACAAATACACACACACACACACACACACACACACACACAGGTAGGAAGATAATCTTGCTCTAGCTATTTTTTGTTTTAGATGTTTGGGATTTTGACTCACAATGGTTTTTGTTTTAAAAAGTTAAATAGTTATTAAATCCATCTCCATCCCTATGTGGGCACACACACAATATATATAACTATATTTTATCATAGGGCTACAAAGTGATTGACTTTAGAAAATCTTTGAGGAATATAAAGTGTTACACTGAAGAGTATACTTATCCTAGACATTCTGTGAGAAATTCAGTACACAGAGCAAAAAATTGTGTTTAGTTTGAATCATACTTGAAAATCCTTCAGGAAAGCCATGTCTGATACCAACACAGGCAGTTTTTTTCTTATTGTTGTATCTAATTACTGTTTCTTTATTTGGCAATGCCATGTGATAGTTGCCTTATATCTACATACTTATCTAAAATCCATTTTAAATTATTCAACACTTCATGCATAATAAATACAAACTTTTAACAACCAATATAATAAATGCCCATCTGCTCTGTACCCTGTGATTCACTGGTTACATGCCCTAGAGAAAAGAGCTTTTCTTAAACATTAGATTAACAACATAATTACACTTAATTTGGAGAAACACTGCTATCAGGGAGGTGGAAGGTGACTAGGACAACTGATAAAGTAGGAGAGCCAGAGATCCATCTCATCATTCACTGGGGCATAAATTCACTTAATGAAGAGTCACACAGGGTCTATGACACTATATACACATTCTTTTTTCTTTCTCTTTTTCAAGAGTATCGAGTTGAATTCACATTACCTACCTGCTTCTAATCGTGGTGTCCTTTTTCTCCAAAATCCTGCTGTGTGTATTACAACACCATATTACAATCTATATCTTAAAAGACCAATTACAAATTAGGGAATCAAATAAGGGAAGAGCGGGAGACTGCTTAGAGTTCTAACAGAATATTAGAGCCAGAGAGAGGGATGAAACTGCTGAATCAGGAAGTTGTAAAATTACTCAGATTCAAGAGACGAGGCAGGGACTTATGTAAATCACTTCCTATAATACATGACATGTAATATATAGAAAGAGAAAGGCACATTAAATCCACTTTCTAAAGAGAGGATGGTTATGGGGTCACGACATCACTCCTGCCTTTCCTTCCCTTTCATGATATGCTTTGTGTACCCATTCATTGAACTGTTGATCCTTTGATGCTCATTACATTAATGGCTGAATATTACTGGATTCCTGAACTTAAGTAGTTTTCAGTCTGGTCAGGGAATAAAACATTTAAACAAATAATTGCACTTAAATGTGAAAAGTAAGAATTGCTTTGAGGACAAGGGAATTAGGGATCACTTGACCAACTGAATGCCTCTGTTTGTGAGATCTGACACTTGAAAATCCAAGAGAGAGGATAATAATTTAACATCAAGGGATGGCTAAAATTAGGGGTAAAGAGAATCATTCTAGGAATTTGGTAGTTGATATTTGCCCTGGTATCAGATTCCTCTTAGAAAGAATTATCTTTGTTTATAAAACAAACGTATTTGTGTATGAAAACGTAGATAGGCTTCAGATCAAAGACTAGAACTTCATAGGAGACACCAAAACTACAAGAAGGCTTAAGTTTCTGCCTGTTTAAACAGAAAATGTTGGGAATTTATTCATGTTCTCTTTTTGGTTTGTTTTTCATCTGATAATATAGGAATTATCATAATATAGGAAGAAGAGAAAAAAGTAGTGGGGCAGATGATGGAGAAGTATGAAGAGACAGGAGACCAAATTTTGTCTTTTTAAAAGTTGGGATATGAAATATTCAAATTTAAGGTATTTGTGTTGCCACAAGCCATAGGTTTCAAAATGGGCTGACAGTGTTCTAAGTGCACAAAGGCCATAAATAAGCACTTTGTCTTTTGTAAGCAAGAAAAGGTCCAAGAATAGAAGCAGTAGTTGCAAGATAATGAGATCTCCATACACTTAACCAATGGAAGCAGGAACTCTGCCAGAGGTGACATGAGAACATAAATTGGAGAATTTACCTTGTATTTTATACAAGACATGGTATTGGGTTTGAGTTTATCTTCCTTAGATATTAAATGATAGAGTGAACCAATCTGCACCTGACATTGTTTATTTCCTTTTGATCATTAAAAGGATAGTTTAGGGGTCATACCCCTACATTAAAATGTTAATGTAAGCAGTCACAACATTTGCCTTGCTGTCATTGTGCCTCTAACTACCTTCTCTTGCATTTCATTTCTAAACTTTGGAAGCAGTAGAATACAATGATTGCACTTACCTAATCACAGCCTACGTGTCTACATGTCCTGTAGGTCCCAGTCTTTTGATAATGATACTAGGAATGCCTGAGGCACTCCCCTGGCCTAGTCGGTGTTACTCCTGGGGAATAGCTACAGACACTTCCCTCAGATCTGGAGCTCTGCTTTTATTAGGGTTGAGGGTGGGGTGTCTAGGGTTTCAGATTCACTCTTATTGGCTATTTCAAAGTATAAACGTGGGAATTAGAGCATGAGAAGAGAGTTGCCAGGTTACTCAAGCAGTCAGTTATCTAGGTTACCCAGGGCTTACATAAAGAGGAAACTTTATGGGTGGGGGATGGCCTGATTTCTCCTCTGGTTGTTTTGTTTGTAGCTGTGTCATACAGTTGGCAATACATTTATTAGGATATGTATGTCTTTGAAATTGATGCTTCCGAAATCAAAAGCTTAATGTCAGGCACTTATACCACATTGTCCTTAATTCCTTAGCTTCTCTTATACCGTTTAAACTGTTCTCGCAAAGTAAACAATATTGTGCTAACCACCAGATATACCAACCTACATTAGACCTCACTTTCCATGGCTCCCAAACCCTTCTGGATAAAGTCAAAGATACACAATTTTTAGCCTTCATGGATCACAATAATCTGGCCACAAACCACCTTACTTCTGATGGATCTCCTATGTGAATGATCTGTTCCAGACACATTTTATGCTCACTGTTAGCCAAATATATCTTTCCATTCCTTTGTTGTGTATGCATTTTTAATATTGCATTGCCTTCCTTTTACTAGTATCCCTGTCAAATATGTTCTCTTTACTCCTAGTATCCAAATTTTCTCTGACATTTTAGAGACAGCTCCAAACTATATTGTCATGGAGTGGGAAGTATTTCCCTCTACCAGTCTTGAGTTCTTGTGGCTGGAGTAATAATAAAATTGACACAGGACAGATTAACAGGAGAAAAACACATTTAATTCATGTACAGGGAAGACACATAGAAATGGGACCTAAAAAGTGGCCAAAGCTGACAGCTTTCATACTTTTTAGACAAACAATAAATTTCTGAGGAATTGACAGGACAAAGAAACTTAGGCTTTGGGTGCTTAATCAGTGAAGAATCTAAACAGAGTTTAGGCTTGGGGTGGTAAGTTAAAGTAGTAACAAGATTTGTTTATGTAGGCTTCTTGGCCCTGAATTCCCTATCTCTGCCAAGTAGGGTGTCTTTCCACCTCCAGATGCAGGGAGGGCACCTTTCACATGGCAGATTTATTTCCTGCTTTCAGGGGGAAAGTACAGTCAGTTTCTTTCTTGCATTGGCTGCTTCTCAAACAACCTCAAATCAAAATAATCAATATGCCATTGTGTCATATTTTGAGGTAGCCTGCCCTAATCCCCAAAAATATACTATATAATATTTATATAACTGTCATATCTGAAACTGGAGCATTAAGATCCCAACTACTTGTATCCCTCACTGCAATTATCATATGAAAATAATATTTATAAATACTAATTAATTCTATAAATATTTTTGATAATTTCAGTGTGAGTTAATTTGAGTGAATTTAGAAGTACTCTAATATATTTCTTTTAATCTCAGCAACCATCACCAAATACTTTTATGAAACATTGAACCAGACATAAAAGACAATTTAGAATTTAAAAAAAATTTATCCTCCCCAAATTATAATCTACCCAAAACAAATATTAAGATTCCCAACATTTATCAATAACAAAACATTTTTTAAGAATGATGGACTCTGCCTATGGTAATTAAGAAACATAAAGTGTTTCATTGTTTACTTTGCAAACATTTTCTCACTAAAGAAGTTATTATAAACATATATTGTTATGATGTTGAATAGTTTATGTTTACAAAAGTGTTTAGCATCATAGCCTACTCTTCCTTATGGAGAACACTTTACCCTTCCACATTATCTTTTGACCACTTAAAATTTTTACATTGTTTTGATGCTACCACAGCATTTTGATATCTTAGTAGATCTCTAACTTGATGAACAAATTCAGAACAAATTGGTAAATGTTAAATGGAATAAAATTAAGAGTGTATGAGGGATGGGTATATAAAATGGACTCTCCTGGCATGTCTTAACTTACGGTATTTGAAAAATTGACTAATTGGGATATAAATTAGATCATCAGTAAAATCATGTGAAATGAAGATTTTAAAAAGCAAGCTTCATGTAATAATCCTGTCATATCTCAATTCATATGGAAATCACTGCTAATAAAATCTGATCTTCCACAAACCTTCATTGCTGATTTTTTCATTCAATATAATTTAATCACCATTTGCTATAATCATCATGGTTTTCTCTGATTACACATTAAATCTATAGCAGATATAAATATCTTAAAATGTGGTCTTTTAAGAAATGACTACTTTCTTATTGCTTCATTATGTTTTGATTATTTATTTATTGAGTCCAAAGGAAATGCAGTGTCAAAGATAAAGTTTCTATGTGATAAAAAATTAACAATTACATCTATCATTGGTTTTCATTATACTTTTGTTCAAATAGCATTTTGGAAAATACTTTCCCCCTTAGGTAATTCTGTCTTCTCTTTAACAGGTTTGTGTAATCCTTCCAATCTGTTATGGTTATGGCTGATTCAAAGAAAAGTACTGAAAGAGTAAATGCATATGTTTTGCTTTAGGATGATACAAGAAACAATAATTATAATAAAAGAAACCAGCAACGTAAAATATCATATATGACTAGTTATTTGCACTGTGTATTAAAATCCAAGTTCATCTGATTTTTCAATCATTTTACTCTAGTTATGTCTTCCAGTTTAGTATTCATATGTATAGATTATTAAATACTGATTATCAATATATTCACACATTTTAAGAGACCTTTGGTTACTCTTTAACTCTTTAACTAGTGACATAGTCTTGAAAACTGTACCATTTACTTTAAAGGTCTGTCTTCATTTCCATTATATTCTCTTAGTTTTTACTACTTCATAATTTGGATTATGAAAAATGCTCTTCAGGCACAATCTAGGCAAAAATGATTCTAGCTTTAGAAACACATTTATTTTTAAAAAGAAGCCAGTTTTTTTGGTGTTGCTAATCATTTGTATTATTTAATTACAACAGGTATGCTTTTTATTCTTGTATTACTATATATACCTCCATTTGAAGCACAAATATGTCATTTATTGGAGACAACAGCACTTTTGAGATTTTTTCCAATGGTTTGTGACTTTGGGCAAAACACAGCAAGATTCATCTTCTCATGTAAAGAAAGGAAACTGTATCTCCCTTCCTAGCCTGACTCATAAAATACTGAGTGAAATGAGACAAATTTATAAAAGGTGGACAATCACTCTTCTCAGGAGCATGTCACTGGACCTTCCATTTTGCATATCTCCTTTAGTGCTACTCTGGAAGGAGAGTATCTTTTGAATACAAAAAACACCTGAGGTGTCCTGTGTATTCTTGTTCTCATTACTACCTTGTCAGCCTCTCTGAGAGCTGCATTGATTCTCTCATGTCTATAGAAAACAATTTAAAGTTAAGCAACAATTTTCTAAATGATTAGCAAAGTACCTTGCATCCTTTCATAAAGATTTGCATGTACTCCCAAGTTATAATCAAATTTGTGAGATAAAGTTGTTCATCTTGGGAGAGATCTCCTTCCTCTATATTTATTTTTTATTTTAAGTTTATTTTAAGTTTATTATTAAGTTTTTATTTCTAGGCAAACAGTCCAATATTTCTTTTAATCAGCAAGTATTTACTGGGACTTACTAGACGTTTATACCTATGAAGTCATTAAAGAGGACACAAAGATATTTAAGAAAGTCCCTTTTGCTTAAAATCTTAGTTGGTAAAATGATATTTAAATACATAAAGCCATTACATGACAATGTAAATAAATAATGAGCTATCGTAGTTATGATAAGACCTGAGTTGAGCTCATAAATAAATAAAATCTGCATAAAGTATAAGGAAGAAGAGAGCATTCTAAACAGAACAGCAAACTGTGCTCGGGATACAATGACAATAATAAAAGAAAGAGAACCTGCCTGACTGGAGTCAGTACTGGGAGAACACGCAGAATTTGATAAAGAAGACCTGAGCTCTCGCTACATATATGTTTTAACTTTCTCCTGTACTTTCAATAATGCATTGCCTCGGAGCAATGAGACTTTCTGATGATAATCCTACACTATTTATGCTAACTTTTTCATTCTATATCAGAAATTTCATCACATAACTCTTCAGTTCAAAAGACTCCTTTGGTTTCATATTATGTATTTGTTTAAGCTCCTCTAAATACAATCCCTTCCTTATGAATTAGATGACCTAGCAGGCTCTCAAATGGAAATGTACCAAACTGAACTCATCCTTAATACCACTCATGGTTTATTTCCTCTTCTTGCCTTCCTTACATAGAGAATTACAACACCATTCCCCATGTCACTCAAGCTAGAAGTCAGGAAGTTTGCTAATTTAGGCTCCTATCTTTGTTTATTCAGATTTGAATCATTTTTCAGGTCTTCCTCATTGTATTTGCTAAATATTTTCTAGATTATCTCTCTTTTTCTTTGTATGTTTGTTTGTTGAGCCTAACTGTTGCTACCTTTTTTTCTGGCCCTCATCAGTTATTACCAGGATTATCTTTAAAACTGTTCAATTACTACTTTTTGTTTATCCAGCATAATATATAGATCCTTCAGGATCCCTTCTCAGCCCTCTTTTTCAGCCTCTTCTCCCGCAGTCCTCTTCCTCCTTAATTACTTTAAACCAGCTATTCAGAGTTAATTCCATGCCCCATAATGAGCCATGCTCTTTACAGATCTGTGGGTTTGCCCATGCCCCTGTTACGTCTTAAAACTTAATTCCCCTTCCTTCAATTTGCAACCAGTTCTGGTCCTTAAAGACTCTGCTTAAACATCTACCCTCTAAAAGCCTTCTGTGAACTGGAGTTGGGTTTATCTACCTAGTTTATTTATTGGATTATATGGTAACCCTTATCATGGCATTTTCAACCTTGTGCCAAACTAAAAAATCAATTTAGTTATTTGTTTCACCTATATTTTGCAAGCTTGAGTTTAATGACTTATTTTATCCTATTATTCTGGTAGAAGCATGACGCTTCCCTGTTATATAGTAAATGTTCAATGCTTGTTCCCTAAATAAGAAAACGTTATTCCATTTCCCTGAAATTTCCAAAGGAGAAAACAGGGAGGATGTGGGGAGTGGGTGCTCAACCAAGGTGAGAAGAAAGCCTCTGATTAACAGGTCATGACTCCATGCTATTGAACAAGCCACTCTATGGGAGACCAGAGGATGTCTCCAAAAATTAGAGACTGTATATTCTAGTCCAATGAAAGGCTAATCAAAAAGAACAAGTTCTTTGTATCAGAGGAATTCAAGCAAAAATTTACTACCTGCTTGCATTTAGAAAGATAATCCATGCTTTAAACAAGACTTCAGTTTTATTTTTGAACTTCAGCTCTTTCAAATTCTACATCTCAATCGAATTCAAGAAATAATTTTGAACTCTATCAGGTGTCAGGTACCTTGTTATTCTATGAAATGCCCAACATACCTATGAGGTTGTCAGATTCCAGACTCAATATTTAGTTGCAGGGTTGGAAGGTCAGAAGTTTAAGGGAAAGAACATGAAGAAATAGATATTAACGTAGTGATTTCCAAATACCAAACTCAAAATAAAGAAACCTGGAAATCATTACTTTCAGGGAGGAATATCAGGATTTTTATATTGGACTATACAAAGCATGTAGAACTAGAGTTTTAAAACCACTTCAGACAGTCTTGTGTGCATACTCTGTGAAATGCAAGCTTAGAAGTGAAAGAATAGTGTTGGAACAGGCAGACAGCCATGATTATTTTATGAAAACAGCTTTGAACACAAGGAACCAGTCAAACTAAACCTAACCATGCTCACAATGAAAAAAATATGTTTTGCAATTTAAACAACTACTTTTCATTTTCATCAGTTGCATGAATACCTCTACTTGTTTGTCAGATTGGAACATAGGTTGAAAGGAAGCCACCTTTTCCCCCATTCCAGAGGAGCAATTACTTTGAGGATATTTTTTATATTTTTTATTATATAAGATATTATAGTTCTCCCCAAAACTGCATATCCTGCCTAATGTGAAGATAATTAGAAAGCCCCTTGCAATAGATATATCATTATAATTTGTATCAGTAAACCTGGAGATTGCTGATTTTTCATACTTATAGAGCAAACAGACACTGTCCTTTAATATAGTCAAAATGAGGTAATTAGTAGTTTCTCAGAACTGGTTGGCATTGGCTTGTGAGTCTAACATGCATAAATACTGAGACAATCATTAATTGAATTATCCATTTCAGAATCAAATAATTTTCCCTTGAATTATTTATGAGAAAAACACAATTTAAACAAATAAAATTAAGATGACAAAAGAAAAATATACTGCATATACGTAGGTAGTAATTCCATTTTAATATTGACCTGTCAGTACCCCAAATTGATTCTCCTTATACATGACACCAGCAAAGACAACTTTAAATACTACCTCCCCTGTAAGAGCCAAGGGAATTTTTTTCTAAATGACCATTGTACAGAGTTGCATGAACAAGTTAAAGAGATAAGCTTATGACCTAATGGCTATATGTTTACCTATTTATTAATCAGATAAACAGAGAATATGTTTTGAGCACCCAGAAATTTACCAGTCTAAACTAGGTACTAAGAGGCACATAGGAATGTTGAATGATTTCTCCAAGTTGGTAAATTCCTTAGCAAATAGAAAAAGACAACAATAGCCTATTTTTTATTGTTAAGATAAGAATATACATTTCATTTTTCCACATCCACAAAACTTATCATAATAGAGCTATTGGTCTTATTCTTTTACAAAGATCGACTTGAAAAACTCAGCAGTGATATAGGTCTTAGTTTATTCCAGTTCGTTCAATTTTCCAGACAATAACTAATGTATTTTGAACTGTAAAACTGAAAGGAAATTATGCCTGCCAAAAAATGAAATTATGTCATTCCATGTGGCTCCTTTAATCACTTTATTCTTTTAATCATGTTTTCTTCTACATGTTAAAAAATTCGTAAAATTCAGTAATGTACAAATTGTTTCCCCAGTTATTATTAGAACTGCCAAGTTTTCATGGATTTTAAAGCTGACCTTTCAGTCACAGCATCTTTCCAAATGAGTTTAAGATTTGATCCTACTATCACCTAACAGGCATAAAAATTGCACAAGAAACTAAAGTGCACCCATAAGCGACGAAATGAATAATTAGCCAAACTGTTACATATAACTATCTGTGTTCTACAGAATTATGCATGGTATCCTTCTACACAAACTTATTAGTAACTACCAATGCTTCCTCAGGTAATGCTGGGGTTTTCTAAACAATACATTTTCATGAAAAATTTATATTTTCTTGAGAAGCAATTTTTATTTCAAGGTTAAGGTTAAAGGAAGACAGTGTTAATGAATAATGTTCTCATTTCTTTATTTTAGTAACTAAACTAAAAAACGAAATTCATGTGTAGAATACACTTTTCTTGTTTCTGGAATGACACCACCTTGTTTTAAAGGCTTAAAAAGAAAACTGATGACTCATGCTCTGGAGAAAAAATCTAATAAAATTGTGAAATGAAAACTTTACCACTGGAAATGTGTGTTACACTCAAAGGTCTAATACAGTATTATAGTACATTTGATTTTTGTTCATTTAAAGTTTATTTCTCCCAAATTCTGATCTTCATGAGAAGGGTATATCCTATACCCACTTGAGCCTGGTCATTGCTTTTGTCATTGTGGAATATGTGCAGAAATGATAGATGCCAGTTCTGAGCATAGGCATTAAGAAGCCTTGTCTGCTCATCCTCTAGGACCATCTGACCTCATCAATGAGACAAACCTGCTTTAGGTACTTTGGTGATCCAGGAATAAAAGACATATGGAACTGACTTAAATTTGATCCATGACTGGCAACAAGCCCACTCAAGTCTAGCTTAAATAAGCTAAAACCCAACCAACCCACAGATGCATAAGCAAGAAATAAATGCTTATTGTTTTATGCCATTAAAAAATAAAATAAAACTGTGAAATAATTTCTGTGTGCTTTTCAAAAACTGCGTTGTAAGACATAATGATACAGGCAAGATACTGGCTATAAAACATCATTTCTGTGTATGCAACCAAGTCAAACAAACTATAATGAAAAATTATCAAAACTTAAAAATAGGCAAAGAGATCACTTTCTATCCTTTATGTAACTCTCTAGGTGTGTCCCCTTATTTGACTTGTCATTTTCTACTGATTAGGGTATTTAACAACTCTGTAAAGAAAGATGTTAACTTGTAGAAAAACAATTGCAATGCAAACAATTCTTGTCCAATTTCATTCAGTAAAAATGCAAATAATTTATAGAAAAAATAATCCCCCAAATTTATACTTCTATTGCTTTGAAGGACATGTACCAGTTTTAATCTAATTTAGAAATCTTATTCAAACTTACTTCTTTCAGTGACTATAAATTCTTTCATCTTTCTCTTTGAACCAAACTTACCACCTTGTGGATCCCTCATTAACAAGCAAATTAAGTCTGATACAATCTCAATTTGTGCTTTAAAATTTTAATAACTTTATTTTACAATAGTTTCAGATTTACAAAAAAGTCATTAAGATAGGACAATTTTCATTACCCCTCACTTACTTTCCTTGTTAAAATCTTACATTAGTATGGTACATTTGTCACAACTAATGAGTTGATTTTTAAAATTATTATTATTTTAATATATTTATTTATTTTTGGCTGCGTTGGGTGTTCATTGCTGCACACGGGCTTTCTCTAGTTGTGGCGAGCAGGGGCTGCTTTTTGTTGCAGTGCATGGGCTTCTTATTGCGGTGGCTTCTCTTGTTGCAGGGCACTGGCTCTAGGTACACAGGCTTCAGTAGTGTGGCATGTAGGCTTAGTAGTGTGGCTCGCAGGCTCTAGAGCACAGGCTCAGTAGTTGTGGCGCACGGGCTTAGTTGCTCCACAGCATGTGGGATCTTCCCAGGCCCGGGCTCGAACCCGTGTCTCCTGCATTGGCAGGCGGATTCTTAACCACTGCACCACCTGGGAAGTCCCTGTTATTAACTAAAGTCATTCTTTATTCAGATTTGCTTAGTTTTACCTCATGCTCTTTTCTGGTTCCAGGATCTCATACAGAATACATAATACATGTCATTATTATGTCTTCTCAGGGTCCTCTAGGCTGTGAAAACTTCCCTTGTTTATAATGACCTTGGCAATATTGAGGCGTCTTAGATATTTTATAGAATATACCTCAATTGGTATTTGTCTGATGCTTTTCTCATGATTATACTGGAGTTATTGGGAGAAAAACTACTGAGGTACAGTGATATTCTCATCCTATCATACCAAGGGTATATTCTATCAGCATCATTTGCCAGTGTTATTGTTGGCCTTAGTCACCTCAGGTTTCTTCCCTGAATAGTTATTCCTCTCCTCCTTCCATATTATACTCTTTGGAAAAATGTGTAGCCCACACATAAAGAGTGGGGAGTTACGCTCCACTTTTTGCATAGGAAACATCTACCAAAATTATTGGGAAGTCTGCACAGAGGATGTATCTATTCTTCCCCATTTATTTATTCAATGATTTATTTATATTATTATGGACTCGTGGATATTTATTTTATACCTTGGGTGATAATCCAATGTTACATTATTTATTTTGTTGCTCAAATTGTTCCAGCTTGGTCATTGGAAGCCCTTTCAGTTTGCTCCCATGATCCTTTGACATAGTGTGTGTGTGTGTATGTGTGTGATTGGGTGTTTGAGCATTTCCCTATATTCTGGCACTATAAGATGTTGCAGGCTCATCTTACATAATATCTGTCCCAGCCCAATAATCAAAC